>NC_142743.1:9697906-9960406 GCF_051943395.1 Hippocampus bargibanti | reverse complement strand
TTATGCACATTAGTGAGCCCTTGTGCCTTGGCGGAGGTCTGCGCTCTAAATATGTGGCACCTGTGTTTGTTTTTCAACTGCGTTCGAGAGGATGAGAGTCCCTCTGTGGGCAGCCCTCACTTGAGCAGCAGGGGGTTAAGGGTAAATCCGGTTTACAAGACGATCGAGACAAGATGACGGAAAGACACTGCAGGTCTGTTCAGGTTTTGGTGTTTGTTTTTTTTTTTTTGAATCACCCCCTTTCACACTTGTAAAACAAACTCCGGGTTAGTGTAGGAGAAGCCTTGAAACTCGTTCTGGTCCAGGTTCATGATGAAGAGTTTGTCGGTCGGCGTCAGCTCCACCGCCATCTTAGTGAATTCTTTGTCGAAGTTGCCCACGTCCCGGCGTGATTTCTAACACACAAAGAAACAATGAACAAAAGTTAAAAATGAAGGATTTCAATGAGTTTTTTTAAAGCAGAATGACTCACAACAGGAAACAGAAGTTCCATTTAAGCACAGCGATGAGGGATAAGAAAGGGAAAGTTCACTTTGAAGCACAAACATTTTTGATTCATGGTCGGCGGGATTGGGACGCAGTAAAAGTCACATTTTACTCTTCAAATAGTCTACAATAGTTCAACAACATTTAAAGTTTTATGGATTACAAACAGTAAATTGTCCATTAACTGAGAATGGGCCACCTCTGTGCATTGTAGTGCCCCCAGGTGTCACAGTGCATACATCAGCAGAAGCAGCACAATATCTTCATGTATAATTCAACACATTTTCTTTTCAAATATGTCATGACTCGATGTTTGTTTTGTCTTTGTATTTTTATTTTTATCAAGTGCATTAATCTGAAGTAGCGTTTTTTTTCTTTTGAAGGTTTGATTAAGCGGTTCAGAAAATAGATGGAATGAAATGAAGCCTTTTGTTTAGAATAATACATTTCCATACACCCCCATCAGTCTAACCAAATTATTCAGTTTAATATTACGTTTGTGAAATATGAATAAAATTTAGAAATTCACACAATTGTATTTATCTCAAGGGTGGCCATTTTACCCAGTACTGCCACTTGCTGTGACAGAAAATGACATCACAGGGCCTTAAACAAACCCAAAATGGAGAATTTGCCACCCAGTAAGACATGATGTTGAAGGCTGACCTGTTTTTTTAATTTGTGACATATGACATTAACTATCTGAGCTCTGTTTCACTGTGATGTAATTTTCAGTGGACAGCAAGGGGCAAAATGGCCACCCCTAGCGATGGCCAAAAAGATCTCAAACAAAAATAATCTATAGAGTTTTTTTTAATTCTAAATATTTTTTTTTGTTGAAATAAGTTTTTTTGCATGGATTAAAAACCTTCCATTCATTTTGATTGAGAAAGGTGATTTCACAAAACAAATTAAGCAGACGTTAACGGTCCTCCCATCTTTATGGTTTTGAGTAAAAATACAACCTGTGATCTGCATTTCTTTTACTATAATTTTACTATAATTGCTTGAAGATTGGGGTCATAGTGTGACAAAAACAGGACACACAGTGCAAACAAACCCGAAAAAAGACCTGCTGACCGAACAATACAGACCCGAGACAAAACACCTTGTGCGTTAGAGAGAAACATTCCGGTACAGACGGGGATCCATAAAACAGATTCCACAACAAGGGGAGGAGTGAAGTTGTGAGCGGAGCACATGAAAAGAATAATGTTGATATTGCCTACCTGCTTTTGTTTTATTTCTTGATGGACGGCTTAATGGGGGAAGGAAAACTGGTTCTCATACTCACCGCTTGGTGATACAGTATTTACGAGGCCGGATGTTTTTAGATGGGAAGAGTGAGTGTGATGTTTTCAAGGAAACGAAAAATGCCTGATGAATTACTCGGTGGTCGGAAAGGCATGAAGTAGTCCCTTGTATTCAATCATTTATAAATTCATTCATTCATCTATCAATGAATAAATTCCAATTGTTTTCCATTTCTCGTTGTTGGAGATGTGTCACAGCAGTAACGAGACAGACACAGCACAAGTGTCCTGGTCGGCACCAGTGAGTATATTCTTACTTTTCCAATCATACAGAAAAATAATACAATCCATAGACACTTCTTTCTTTCACCCACAACAATAACATTTGATATTTTCGTGACTTTTTTCCATTAAGTGCCCAATTGTCTTCCCTGGCATGACGACAAACGCGGTCACATGACCAGGTGGATTTAATACAATGTTCGACGCGCGTTGTTATCATGCCAAAGACTGAAGATTTGTTCTAACGCGCATAAAAAAATGACGATAACTAAATTGGCACATACTGGTCTTGACTGCACTCTGTCCATTTTCAGTCGGCACTTTGGCAGCCTCACAGAATCAATACATGAGCCGTAACCAATATTTGGCTTTGACTGAACTAAGACGATAACATGGTGCAAACTATGACAATAAATTGTTCGATTGACACCTCCCTGACCTGTCGTACCTAATATTTTGGTGTTTATGCCGAAATTCAACTTTAGGGAGAAAAAAACAGCTAATTAGTAAAAATAAAAATGTATTAGAAGCTTTTTATATTGAGCAGAATAACAGCGCTGACATCATGTCCTTCTTGAGACCGAAGATTTACCCTCAATGGTTTGAAGAAGTCAAGAATTGATATTTGATATCATTCTTCATGACCAATTGAATGCCTATGTAATCCAGCCCGAGTATGGAGATAAGATGGCGGTCACTCGTCATCATTCAAACAAGTTTTTCATCCATACACAGGAAATAAATATTCTCATCAGTTATACTGACGGCGCATGAATATGCAAGGTAAACAGAAAGGCTCATTTGATTGATCACATGGTGGCTTTTAGTAAGCGACTGCACCGATGACAGAACTGGAGCCAGTAGAACTGCTATTATAAATCAGAGACGTCTCCACATTTGCGCTAATTTCTATTGTGGAAAAGGAATCATGATGTATTTTTTTCTTCTTTAAAGTAGTTTGTCAATTTCCCTTCATTTCCCCCCAAAATGTGAAACTTCCTTTTATGACGCAACATGGATATGCTAATGATGGTGATTTCTGTCTCACTATTGCACTGATCCACGTGTGTGTGTGTGTGTGTGTGTGTGTGTGTGTGTATATATATATATATATATATATATATATATATATATATATATATATATATATATATATATATATATATATATATATATATATATATATATATATATATATATATATATATATATATATATATATGGTGTATGTGTAAACTGGGGGGTATGTGTAAACTGCACAGTCAGTGAGTAGCGAAATGATACTCCGGGTTAACAAATGTGAAGCCGTGGAATTCTTCCTGGTCCAAGTTGGCTATAAGCTCCTTATCGGGGGGAGTCAGCTCTGCGGGGTGGCGTGTGAAAAAGCGGTCAAAGTTCTCAGCGTCACGCCCACACTGCCGTGGAAGAGGGGGGAGAAAAGGGAAAAGGGAGAGAAAATGGAGGGATGGGAGTGAGCGTGATGAAGGGATGCCACCAAGGTTATTATAGTTAACGAAAACTGAGGAAAATAAACAATAACAAATTTGGAGTTAAAAAAAAAACCGCAAAAATCTACAATAAAAATGTATTTAATTATGAAACTAAATCGAAGCAAACTAAAACTAGATCGTACATTTATAAATCAAAATTAAACTACAAATTATAGCAAAAATGTCCTTCATTTTCACCCTTGTCAATTAATATATAAGAACGAATATCATGCATACTAAAAAATAAATAACAATTCAGTGTTCCCTCATTTAACACGGGGTTACATTACCCCCAAAATTTCCAAAATCAGCCAAATATGCATCAAAGGGGTTTATTTTTTTAGATGATGTTTTTTACAGTACAGACGCTCCCCAACTCGCGAACGAGATACATTTCGAAAGGTCGTTCATAAGGTGAATTCGTTTGTAAGTTGCTTCAGTGCTGTATTTTCTATGGCATGTATGTTTAATGTTTATATATGTTTAAGGCTTGTAAGTAAATTTGTACTGAAAAATAAACATTGAATAAAATATATGTTCAATACACATAAGTACATGTACAACTGGAGAGAACGCAACATATGTTACTACAAAAATGTTCGTATGGACCGTTTGTAACTCAAATGTTCGTAAGTAGGGGAACATCTTTTAACTTTTTAATTGATCCTAAAAGTTCTTTTTTTTAATTATTGTACAATGCTATGCAATGTATAATACTGTATTTTACAGATTGTGAGCATAATAAACTGAAAAAAATAATGTGCAAAAGGTGAGCAGCATCATAGCGAGGGAACACTGTTAAACAAATACTAAAGCACAAACTGCATTTTCAAATAAAAAGTAACAAACTTGCTCTGAAAACTGACTGACACTAGACTGAATTTCAAAAAGATACAATGAAATAAAAATGACGATTGTGTAATGGAGAATCCAAAACTATTATAACCCTGGATGCACCCTGCAAAAAAATAAATAGATAGAAAACGCAAATGTGGCATCAACCAATGAAATCGCACACAGTGGATTTCCATTGGTCGCAATATGTTAGCAACCACAATGACAGTGAGCGAGGTTCCGGTTGATGGTTGGGTGCAGGGAATGAACAGACTTACCTGCCGTTATTACCCACTTGTGTGCGTTTTTTGTGAATCCCTTTCACGACAGTGAACAAGCCGGTACATGTGTAGTAGCCCCGTATATACGGCACATACTCACAGATTTGGGCTTGAAAGGCGGCTGGACTTCTTTGTTCTCCAGTTTTTCCCAATCGATGTAACGGAAGAAGGCGTGTTCCTTAATGTCCCTCTCGCCCTCGGGACCGCAGCCCAGACGCTTGCCTGGGTGCTTGGTCATCAGCTAGGCAATCACACAAAAACCTTTCAAACTTTTCGGTCGGTGTGAGACAAACTGTTTGCAACTTTTTTCAAAAACCACCATTCACTACGTTCACAACACTCACGGCTTAGTGAGATATGGGTCTTAGATAACACAATGTTGACATTAATCGCGACGATTAGAACAATGTATCCAAAATATTCTTTTTTGAGCTGTATGTTCTTCCAATAATTTTAGTCACTGACTTTTTTGGGTCTTAACTTCCATTTAAATGTTTAACCCTAGATTTAAAATATACAGAAGCTCCCAAACCTACGAACACGATAAGTTCCCAACGGTCATTCGTAAGGTGAATTTGTCAATAAGTTGCTTCAGTGCTAAATTTTGTATGGAATGTATTTTTAAGGTGTATAGAAGTATGTTTAAGGTTTATATAAATATGTTTAAGGCTTGTATAAGTAACCTGTATTGGTTTGTACTGAAAAATAAACATTTAATAAAATATATGCTATATGAAGATATGTACATGTACAACTGGAGAGAATACTACATATGTTCCTACAAAATATTCATATGTACCGTTGTTCATAACCCGAATGTTCGTTAAGTAGGGCAGTGGCTTTTTGTTTTCTGCCACTAGGGCGTGTATTTGTAAGAGTGTATTTATTTTAATGAGACACATTTAAAGGACAACCAACGTCACTTTTGTTTGTTCCTTAACTGACATCAGTTTTATAGCATCTAAAATACCCAAAACACGCAGTATGATATTTTTATTCAAATGCAAAACACCAATAAAAACGACTTAAAGTGTACAAGATCTGCAAAAAATTGAGCTGCGAATTGGGCATTTTCAGAAAGTCCCGCCCCCAGTTTGTGACGTCACACCAAGACGGCTTGCATTGCTCGAGAATCAAAACAATGGCTTCAGATTCGGAGAATATGCTTTCTTGTTACACCTCCAGTTATGAATATGATTCAAATAGTTCTGAAGAGGAAAGCATACATGTTTGAATTCGATTAAAGAATTTATTCCATGCCATTTTAAGGCAACATTGGGGAGAAACGAGGCACAAAATGGCGATCTCCTGTGGCCACCGCCGTTTCCACAGGCTGATAAATTCCTTATATGGAGCTTGGACACCCTCTTCTGGTGGCTTTTGGGTGCAACACAAGGTTTTCAGACCAAACAATACAGCAAAATACATTGACGTGATGGAAGGACTGCTACAATGTGTCTTTTTTTTTCAGTCAGGGGGCGTTCCTTTAGTGATGACACGTACGGACTCGTCACCAACTCAAAAACAAGACTTCCTGAATATTCAGCGTGAGTCTTAAAACGTAAAATATAGCTATATGCGGTGGAATCTTTTTAAAATACGCTCAGTAGAAGTCATTTGAAGCCAGTTTACAAATTATGGACACAACTTGTCGGTTGTCCTTTAAACCTATTTGTACAAAAGTGTTCTCACCCCCTTGCAGATGGCGACGGCTTCTTTGGACATTGATTTCGGGTATGAGACATGATGTTCCATGATGGACTGGAACAACTCATCTTCATCTTCTCCATCAAAAGGCGGCTGAACATCAAAGCATCAACACATGGGAAGTATACTCGTCACCACGACGTGTTGTTTTTTTTTTTTTTTTTTTCAAAAACGAACAACAGCAGATACGATACCGACCTGCCCCGCTAACATTTCATACAGCAGCACTCCAAAGGCCCACCAGTCCACAGACTTCCCATAAGGCTGGTAGGCTATGATCTGGACAGATAGACACAAATGTAAGTTTTGTTTACTTTAACTCATTCTCTGCCATTCCCAAATTTATTCGGCAATTGAAAAGTGTGACGTGGAGCGCCATTCCAGAATTTGTTCGGGTTTTGGTTTTTCTTGCGGGGGGTGCAGATAAAGCGTTGGTCAGATCTCTGGCAATGTTTTTCCCTTCCACGAGAGGGCAGCATTTGTCTTTTGTCCATGTTACAGCTTCAGCTGTTATTAATGTGCTATATAAATCAATATGTATTGATTTATATACCCCCATTTCAAGCTCAGATAACTCGAGACCCATATAATTTAGGAATTAACTCTTTTTTTCTGATGAAACAGGAGAGTCTACGGTTTGTTGTGCTGTATTGAATGTTTATGTACTCTTAAAACCTAATATTCTGTGCGTCCTGCAATTTGAGTGAAAATGACAAAAACCCTGGCACTGGATTGGACACATTTTTGCACATCTTCTGCCAGTTAATGAGTTAAAAAACAGACCTCAGGGGCAATGTAGTCCGGTGTTCCGCAAAACGTCTTGGTGGTGACCCCGTCAGACATGTTCTCTTTGCACATGCCGAAATCGGCAATCTTGATGTGGCCTTCGGAGTCGAGCATCACGTTGTCCAGCTTCAGATCCCTACGGATACACTTGTAGGTGATAAGTACATACTACGGTTCGAAGAAGACTGAACGCCGTTCTCGGGTTGACAAAAAAAAAAAACTCACCGGTACACGATCCCTTTGGAGTGCAGGAAGAAGAGACCTGTGGCGATCTCCGCTGCATAGAATCTGGAAAATGGAGTGTTGGGGTAATTCGCTATACAAACATCTTTAAACATCTCTTTGTAATCTTTGTTTCCTGATACGTCATATCCTTCCTTCCTTTACATGATGTCGCATCTACATTACGTCACATCCTATCGCGTCACACACTGTGCGCCGTATAAATGCTCTCCCATTGCGTTCGTCTCCCTCTCCTCTCCATGCCTCCTCCTTGGCTGACACCGCAATGTCTCCGCTCTCTTCAAGATTAAACCAACTTTCTGTTCAACACCTGGCTTCCTGATGATTTAACCATCCTGCCGACAACGCCCGTAGAAGCAATGAACCAGGGACGAACGATCAAAATAAACCCATTAGGAGACAGTTTGTTCCCCGATGCTTTTGAATTGATATAATGGCGTTGAGTGTACATCAAATTAGGAGCTTGGAGTTTTTGTTTTTACCATGTCATACTGGTCAGTTCAGGACTTGGTGTTTTTTTTGCATGTGGTTACGTTTCCAATTGCCAAATACACTTAGTGTAGGGGAAAATAAATAAACAAATAAATAAATGATAAACACAAATAAATAGACATAAATAAATAGATGAATAAATAAATAAATAAATAAGCAAAAATAAATAATGGATAAACACAAATAAATAGACATATAAATAAATAGATGAATAAAGAAATAAATAAAAAAACAAGAAATAAACACATAAATCATAAATGAATAAATACATACTTAAACAAATAAGCAAATAAATAAATCTTCTTTTCCTTTTGGCTTTTCCCTTCAAGGGGTCGCCACAGCAAATCAGTGTCCTCCATCTTCAGAGGTTTGATCCGCATGTTTGTTTTGGCCAAGCTTTTACGTCGGCTGCCCTTCCTGACACAACCCTCTCTATTTATCCGGGCTTGGGACTGGCACAAGAAGACACTGGCTTACGTCACCTTGTGGCTACAGAACAAGCAACTCTATGAACTCAATAAAGATGAGTTCAGTAAAAGGCTCCCAAAACAATAAATAAATACTGAATAAACACATACAACAAAAACAAATAAATAAATAAAACAAGAAATAAATAAACAAACATAAATCATAAATAAATACAAAGATACATAAACAAATAAGCAAATAAATAAATACAAAAATAAACACTGAATAAACATGTAAATAAATATACATAAATAGACAAATGAAAATAAATACAAAAACAATATGTAAACAAATAAATAAACACATGAATCATAAATAAATGAAAAATGCATGACACAATCCTGACAGAATCTCAATGTTCCATTTCAACAGTTCAATAAGATTTGTTGGCAGCAATTTTTCCCATTCTGTGTTATGCGAACATCCATTGGGTAAGTTACTTACACTGCATGAGGCTCCTTAAACTTCCCAACCTGTTGGATCTGATACATGAGGTCCCCTCCGTTAATATACTCCATTACAAAATACAGTCGGTCCTGTAAGATTAAAAAAAAAAAAAAAGATGATAAGCGCCCGTCATCCAAAAATAGTGACCTTATTTCTGACATTCTGGCCTACCATTGTCTGGAAACAGGAATGCAGTTGTGTCAGAAATGGTGGCTTTCCAGAAAGAGCCAGGACCCGCTTCTCAACCATGGTGCACTCCACATCATCATCCTGGATCACTACGTCTTTCTTCAAGATTTTGACAGCATACAACTCCTCGGTACCTTTCCTTTCAGCCAGCATCACCTATCGCGAACATATGTGTTCAAAGTTTAGTTTCCCTTCAGCTTTCCGGTTCTTTTTCTTGGAAGTATGCAGTGTTACCTTGCCAAAGCTGCCCTTTCCTAGAACCATAATGAAGTTGAAGTCCGAGAGCTTGATACGGTCCTGGTTGCCGTTGCTGTCATACTTGCTGACGAACGACGAGGATGAGGAATCTGACGGCTTTCCCGGACCAACTTTTGCCCTCTGCAAAGAAAGAAAATTGAATGGAAGAGCTTTTAGGATCTTTTCTGAACCACATTCGCAAAACCAGCCAGAAACAGAAACTTCCCCAACTCCAATTTTGATGGGGAAAAATCATTTGAGATTCCAGGTTGCAACGTGATCAACTCACTTCAAACTTTTGCCGAAGCTCCTCATTGCCGTCTTCACCATCAGGCTGGACAGGAACATTAAAATATTCTCCTTCCTCCTGGGACAGAAGCTTGAACCTTGGGCCGAGGTCAGATACTTCTCAATACAACCGGCGTAAACAAGACGATGATGGCAAGATGGCGCATTTTCCCCCATCTTACCATCCATCGATTCCTTGTTTCTGCAGCTCCGAGATTCCGAAGGACAATGAACCCATGAAGTCGTTCCTGCTGGTCAGGTCCCAATCCCAGATCTCCACCGACAGACGGCGGTCCTTGTCGCTTTCCTTCAGGTTGCTGAAGTAGCACAAGACAAACAAACCACGGTGAGGAACAATTTCTAAGACTTTTCAAATTTGACCGGAGGAAAAAAAAAATTGCAAATAAATAAAAATGTGATTCTTCGGTTTTACAGTCTACAGATGATGTCTCACAAAGTGAAGGTCTCGTTCCAAGTTGGGTTGAGGCAGCATTTCATGGTCTTGGTCTTCTGCTTGCTCTCACTCTTTGGGTCGGGGATAAGTTTGAGTTTCACGTAAGGGTCTGACAGGCCGTTGGGATCCATTGGGACTAAGTTCTTGGCCTCTTTGACTGCGGGAAAACAAGAACTAGCTTTACACACAATTGGACAAAAATGCAGTATACAAATATAGATTCAGTGCACAGTACATTTTATGATTATTATTTTATTTTTATATAATTGTGAAGAAATAAAGCACAGCCCAACCGCTCCGGTCTGCCCCTAAATGAGAAGAAAGAAGCATCAATGCAGAGCGCTGATGCATATGTGAAACTGTCGTGGTTTGGAATTGAAGCGGATTTACGTGGGACAGGAGATGTGAGACAATCTCTTTTCGTCAATGGATGCTACAGATTCGTGTTTACTTTTAGCTTGTAGCACACGTGCACATTTCACCGTGACGTCCCTGATCCACTGGTGAAAATGACACTGTCATCCTTTCCTCTTTCCTCTAGAATTGCTGCATACAATAAGGAGGGTGCAGAAAGTGCTTAAAATTGAATGACTGTGTATTTTGTGTTGTGTCACATTATTTATTTACTTTTTTTTACTTCAAGATGTTGCCGCAAGAGTGGCTGCCTTACCATTGTTTTCCTCTTACTTTTCGTCACTTTGTTGCTGTGAAATGCAAATCTATCCACTGCGACACTAACAAAGGCTAATCCAAATATCGTTGGCTGCTTTGGATGACACTTAACAACAGTTTAGCTTGTGCACCATAATCAATGCGCAGCTGACTGAGCGAGAAAGTTGGCGCATGGACAAATGTCCAACAGGACATGTGGGCCAATCGTTGCATTATTGATCTGCTAATGGTCTTTCCAGTTTTGATCTGCACTAAATCACGTCTCTCTCTGTCTGTCTGTCTCTTTCTCTTTTTCTCTCTCTGTCTGACTCATTCTCTCTGTCTTTCTGTCTGTTTTTCTCTGTCTCTCTCTTTCTGTCTGTTTGCCTCTCTCTCTGTGTGTCTCTGTCTCTCTCCATGTCTTTGTCTGTCTCTCTCTTTCTTTTTCTGTCTCTCTTTTTTTAAGTATTTCTGTATGCCGGTCCATCTCTGTTTTCTAAATGTTTCTTTCCATCGTAGGGCAGCACTTACTGGTGACGGTCAGCGTGTCTTCGGCTATCCGAGCCGAGATCTGGATGCGCCCTCTCCTCTCTGTGTGATCCGTCCCGCACAGGCTCGGGACATTGGCCACGCAACGCTTGTGGATGTTCATCATGCAGTCTTCCAGGCAAAACACACACACACACACACACACACACACACACACAGTCATTTTGAGTGTGGGGTGAAGGCTCACTAAAAACCCGTCATGCTCCATACTACTATTTTTCAGACTGATACCAGGACACATATTCAACTTGAGTTGTCTTCGATACTGAGTACTGTTTCAAATCACTATTTCTTTTTTTTATATTAAAAAAAAAAAAAAATTAAACATCCCGTGTGCCGATCCAAATTGACAATTTTCCCACAAAAATGTCAGAAAATTGCCACCAAATTACTATTGTGTTTTCCCCTAAATAGATTTCTAGGAATTATTTGGTATCTGTCAGACATTTACACAGTCACTTCTTTATTATTAGTACGTATTATTATTATACACACACACACACACACAGCCAAATGAGGACGTACATATACTATCTGGCGTTATGTAATTTGGTCCCGAATGGAATTCCATCTGTAATTTTCCAAGTTGTCCACTAGATGTCAGAGTACTCTGACGTAAAAGTTCCCAGCACGTTTGTCCCTCCCTCGACTTGTCATTTGACACACTTTGTCTCTGCTCATTTTCAAATTGGATTTGCAGAACTGATTTTGCTGAAGTTATCAAGAGAGCGACATTAATAGGTGAAAACCCTCAAATAAAGATGTGTTAGTAGCTCTTGATAAAAGTAACACTCCGTCAATAGAGGGCCTTTCTGGTAGCCTGTGGGCGGTAAATTAATTTAGTGCTGTATGTCATGCATATTAGCATATTTGACAATAAAGCTGACTTTGACTAAATTGTGGTTTCAGAAACTTGTGAAATGACAAGAACAGAACCTTTGACCCAACACACACAGAAAATATCAGAGCACAGGCATACTTACGATCACATTTCATGCCCTGGTGTAGCAGGCCGTAGAGGAGTGAGCCACAGTGGTCACAGAAGGTCGGACTGGAGTACGTGTGCACCTTAAATTTGTGTTTACTACGAGGATCCTGCTGAGACACATTACAGAAGTGGCGTGGAATGAAACGTCATGGCTGAAATGAGGACCTCGAACTGACAGATGCATGACACTGTTACCTGCACATTTGGAGCCATTGGCTCATTAAGTTGAAACCGCCAGGCAGAATCCCCCAACCCCACCGAACCCTTTTTTTTAACAGCACATCAAATTGCAATTTCAACAAGTTGACAGGAAATGTCCACCCGTTGCGTTTGTTCGAGTTCAAACCAAGGGCCAGTGCTGACATGGCAAATTGCGTTCGTCATATTTCACTCCCATCTCACTCAGCACTTTCATATAAACGTTTCATTTGAATGGAACCTGAGGCCGTAACAGTTGATATTTAATTTGAATCATGACATAGATGCATCACCTGTAGAACAAAAAGAAGTAATTGGTGTTGTACACATTTGCTATGAGCGACCCATCGCTACCTTGATTTGACATTGGTTAAGAGGAAAAACTCCTCTGTTATACAAGATCAAAACTGGTTTTCTTGCTAGAATGACAGAAAGTGGACAAATCATTTTTGGAAAGGGTCACAAGTACGCTTAAGAAAGAGAATTTAGTGTTTTCATCAAATAATTACAGTTTCAAAACTATCACCCAAGATAACACCTTTTTGTTGTTGTCCATTTTTAATAAAGCAAGCAAACCTGGTGCATTAGCATTTAGCTGTTGTGCTGTGCACAGTAAATGAGTGGCCAATACAAGTGAAATTAGCCCCAAATGTGATTGCTTTTTAAAAACTTGATCAAATAATGGATTTTATTTCATATTTATTGTCAAACTCCTTTACATCGCTTTTAAAAAATAAATTTTCCCCAAAATGTTTTTTCCCCTCTGTACTGCATGTTCTTACCGTAATTTTAGTAAACTACTGTTTATTTCTTTACTCTGATTTCCAATGTGATTTTGTTTGTAAATGCTTTAACTCATTCACTGCCATTCCTGAATTTATTTGGGAATTGAAAAGTTTAACGTGGAGTGCCAGTCTCAAATTTGTTTTGGTTTGTCCGATAAAGCGCTGGTCAGACCCCTGGTAAGGGAAAAACCTTTCCAGAGGGTTGATTCGCAACCCCCTACAAGAAAAAACAAAACAAAACCCGAATAAATTTGGGAATGGCGATCCACGTCATGCTTTTCAATTCCCGAATAAACTCGGGAATGGCAGTGAATGACTTACATGCGGGTTCAAGTTAAATATGACTCAATGCAACTGCGTCGTCGTAGGACGAGTGGTCGACTCCACTCATCTGTGAACAAAACTATTGCTTAATTGCCTCATCAAATGCAGCCGTTAGGGCACAACCATCCATCCATTTCCATCCATCCTACATTTTCCGAATTGCTCATCCCAGTTAAAAAAATAATTCACACTCACTGCACTTGGCAGGGTGCAGTAAGTCGTTGAAATGCGTCACTCTGATGACGCCGCTCATTGAGCTCTCGGGCCAGATTACTCCCCACTGTGATTTGTAAGTCTTTGTATGCTTAGTTTGAACCGGTGGTGGGTCGTCAGGGCCTTCAAGGCCTTCTCTGCTGGCCTAAAATATCGGAATCACAGAACAATGGGAATTATATTTTGTCCAGGAATTTTGATTAAATTATTCCAAATTGTCTTTCAGCTTCCTTTCATTGCTTTTCCCTTGTTGTGCTGCTTCCAGATGTGTATTTTTGTATTTAAGCATTTTACCAATCACATTTCAGCGATCTTTTGTTACCAGGGTCAGAGATCTACCTGGACGCTTTCACAATCAGTACTGCAGGCCCTTGAGCGTAATAATCAATGTTGATGAAACTGTTGCAAGTCACATAAATGGCTAGTCACTCACCAATCATAGTATCACTAGCCGCTAGTGACGAGCATACTGGTCAGAGTTAACACACTTTATCTGTAGCAAGCTGCATAAGCAAATATATTGTTGTCCCCATTTAATCATGGTTTTGTCAACACACAATGGCTGAAGGAAGAGAAGAAATGGATTTGGTTGCAGATATACTGTTAAAGCCATTTTCAAGACGGAGTTTTCAAGAATAGATGGATATTATTTAAGTTGTACAGCTCCGATTATGTCAGAAAATAGCAAATACTGCAATTGTATGAGATTATCATGAATCCAATCGTTGTTCGTAAAAATTAGAACAGTTTAATGACAGTATTTCTTAAGTTTCTTCAAGTCACAAGCTATTTCGACTGTAAAATGACCTTGAGTTTTGAAAGGCGTCTATGAATTAAATGTATTATTATCATTATTTCCTGGCCGACGGCACTCTTTACTGGACGTGTAGTAATATCACACCACACACGCAGCTGATTGATTCAGACATAGCACTACTGAAGGCCTAGGACTGATGCGCACGGCCCGCCACTGGTTTTAACTTGTCGGCTCTTTTAGCTTGTCCAGACTATCAGCCGCATAAGAAAAACGTTTCCACCTCTGACTATGTGTCACTTTTCCACTTGTTTTAAATATCCACTTCTGGGTTAAAGTTTTGTGGTGCCGGCAGCTCAGTGCAATTGTTTTGTTTTCTCGTATTGATCAAGCGGACTAGTAGCGTAACCCCCCCCCCCCCCCCCCCCTCATAGGGTCAAATGAGGTGCATTTGACCAACTTACGTCTGAGGCGGGTCCCTTGTCGGCTCCCGGACAGGAAAAGGTGACAAATTCATGACAGCGTTTGTGGACCACAAAACAGCACACTGCAAAATAAAGAGTAGAGAACCCAAAATGTTACTCACAATCTAATATCAAGCGAAAACAAAAAGACAAATCGATATGTCAATTACGCGCCATTAGTCATTTCACAAAAGACCACTGGTTTTTCGGCGGCGGTTCCAGCTTGCCATTCCCATCGAGTGCTATATTTAGTCACACTTTTATTCAATCACAGCATGGAGCAACAGGTTGAAATCACGTCAGCCAAACACAAACGGGAAACGTCATCCATGTCAAACAAGCCATCCAACTTGTTGATTTGGTTTGAGTGAACACATCCAGGCAGATGCTCCAATTTTTTTTCGTAGCATCTGCCAAGCAAAATGTTCGGAAAGCTTCAAATGAGCCTCCAGAAAATGGTAAAAGATATATTCAGTTTATTATCGCAACCTCAAAGGCCAACCCTCCTACCCCCATTCCCCCTTTTCAAATAGGACGTGCGCCACATTGTAGTTACGGTTTCTTCTCGGGGGGCCGTTATGAATTTGGGGAAGCCATTAGAAAGTTTCATCCCCTCACATACAGTGATACATTGGCTTACAAACTTAATTGGTTCCCAGAAAGTGTGTGTAAGACGAAAAGTGTGTATTCCAAACATTAATTTCCCATAGGAAACAATTAAAATGAGAATAATCCGTTCCCAGGTCACCATAAAACATATTTTTAAACTAAATAAGCCTTACAACTACACACCATATACATTATTTTGTGTATAATAAATGTGCTATGGTCTTCTTCTTTTCCTTTCGGCTTTTCCCTTCAAGGGTCGCCACAGCGAATCAATGTCCTCCATCTATCCCGGTTTTGTGCATCCTCTTCTCTCACACCAGCTACCTTCATGTACTCTGTGACCACATCCATAAACCCTCTCTTCGGTCTTCCTCTCGGTCTCCTGCCTGGCAGTTCAAGATTCAGCATCCTTCTCCCGATAGTCGTTCTCTCTCCTCTGGACATGTCCAAACCATCTCAGTCTGGCCTCTCTAACTTTCTCTCCAAAGCCTCTAATATGAGTTGTCCCTCTAATGTAACTCATTCCTGATCCTATCCAACCTGGTCACTCCCAAAGAAAACCTCAACATCTTCAGCTCTGCTACCTCCAGCTCTGCTTCCTGTCTTTTTTTTCAGTGGCACTGTCTCCAGTCCAAACATAATGGCTGGTATCACCACTGTTTTATACACTTTTCCTTTATTCCTAGCTGAAACCCTTAGCTGAATAAATGTGCTATGGTATTGTAATTAAATAAATAAACTGTACTGTGTAATAATGTCATTTTATTTGCCGTTGTGATGGTCGTTGATGGCTTGATGAAATGGATATCTTTTTGCATAAAGTGTCTACAGGAGCTCTGGGTTGTACATGTTAGAAGTTGTGATATTGCAACAGTTGCAGGCAGACACACTAAAAAACATACTTAATAGCTGGTTCCCTTGCCGGTATGTTCTCTTCAAATTATACAGATAGCTTGTGCGGGTTATTTGTGGAGCCTGATTGATGGGATATTTTAACCTTGCAGTCTACACTCTGCCTTTGAACTATCAATAAAGTTGAAACCTTTCCACTTTTGCTTTGTTTGTTTTATTGTTTCAAGCTCTGTCGTCTCCCTTTCGCGCGTTTGTGTGTTTCTGTTTCTGTAACCCCCCTCTGCCCACCGATCACTGCTGCGTGTGTCCTGCTGTGTGTGTCTCCTCCCTCCTCTACCACGGATCTTGACCAATCACGTGCGGCTTTAACCGGGGCCGGGGAATAGAGAAAAAAAGCCAGCTGCCATTTCAGGAGCTCCAAGAACCAGCTCGTTCGCGAACGACACGTCACCCGTGGCAGCGCTTCGTGTGTTCACAGAAAAATAATGTGTATGCCAAGATTATATTCTCGCAAATTTAACGTTCGTAAGGCGAAAAGTTTGTTAGCTGAAGCGTTCGTAAGCTGAGTTATCATTGTATTACCTATAGAGCGCACAACAAATTGAATAAGTAGTTTTCACATCTAAAGTAAAAAATAATGACTGATTGTGGTTTACATGGGACAATTTCAAATTTTGATTCGGACATTAGCAAGCATCATGGCACTTGACAGCGCTTGATTTGCTTTTGTGGGCCGAATTAAATGGTATGGCCGACCATATTTGCCCCCGGGGCCTTATCTTTTACACCGCTTTAAATGAATCAATAAAACCCTCATTCCAATCATAAATTGTTCATTTCAAATGCCGATCTCAAAGCAAACCCCTCAATGATGTGGGGCAGATTCCTTACCGAAAGCAATCATCTGCTGTGACGATACATATTTGTATCAAGTTGACTTTCAAGAAACAGCGACCAAAATGTGCAGTCAGAAAACGTTGCGACCGCCACAACGACGTCAGACGGAGCGTGACATTATCCTTGGGTTTAATCTTAATTATTCACACAGTCGTTACCTTTTCATGAGGGAAGCTGGCAGCACTTTCCAAAGGGACTTACGACCACCGCAGTGCTATTTTCTGCGTGAGACTTTATTCAGACAATCATATCGGCCAGAGAACCGACTTGTGCACATTAGGGTTGCTACCTTGGAGTCTATTCCAGGTGATTAATAAACAGAGAACACTAAATGCCGTTTGTTCCGGCCACTCGCCGCCATTAAGTCAATTGCATAATAACCATTTCGCGCTGCTATAAATGGGAAGCACTAGACAAATTAAACACACATACACAATCACAGGCCTCGTCTGTGTCGTGGTCGCAAGCCAAAAAAAAAGGATTTTAAAGAAAAACATCTCAATTTCTGTGCTGTGTAAAGACCATATTATAAAACTCTACTGCACAATTTGTAATTTAAATGAATCAATAAAACCCTCATTCCAATCATAAATTGTTCATTTCAAATGCCGATCTCAAAGCAAACCCCTCAATTTGTAGCGAACCTATCTAAGGCCCGTATATATATCTATATATATATATATATATATATATATATATATATATATATATATATATATATATATATATATATATATATATAAAACCTCTAAAGATGGAGGACATTTATTTGCTGTGGCGACCCCTTGAAGGGAAAGCCGTAAGGAAGAGAATAAATATATTTACATATATAGATATATACAGTAAAGTCTCGTTATATCGATATTCAAGGGAGTCCGAAAAAATATCGATATAACCGGGACTATCGATATATCCGACCCTGTTTGCATGTAATTTTCTCCGTGCGTGCATAGAAATAGTATCGATATAACCGGGACTATCGATATAACGAGACTTTACTGTATATCTATATATATATCTATATATATCTATATATATATATATATAGAGAGAGAGAGAGAGAGAGAGTGTGTGTGTGTGTGTGTGTGTGTGTGTGTGTGTGTGTGTGTGTGTGTGTGTGTGTGTGTGTGTGTGTGTGTGTGTGTGTGTGTGTGTGTGTGTGTGTGTGTGTGTGTGTGTGTGTGTGTGTGTGCAGTGGCGGTCCGTGCATTCCACACCTAGGCCTTCAGTGAAGTCCTGCTTAGTCCGACTTGAACAAGTATCCCATAATTTGACACAATGGCTGGAGATATCATTTACAAAAGCACACACACGCAGTACTGGGCGTGGCATCATCTTAATCGTCTACAACACAGGCTATTTTCCGGAGCAATTACACATCAATAAATCTGCATCAGCAATTAGAACTTGTCACTATACGTGATACTGCAAACACTTAAAAAATAAAAGGAAATTTAAAATCATTTGTCCACAAAGTTTGATTAAGTCCACCAATAATATGCAATCTTTAACAAGATTTTACGCTAAATTACAAAATGTAAGTTTAATAACAACACGACGTTCACAAAACGAACTATTTGTTGAAAATAAAAGTAAACAAATCTTGTTCATTTGTTCTTGAGAATAGGCCTACATGCGACAGCGAGTTGTCCTCTCCTTCAGCCATTGTGGGTTAAAAAAGCGAGTAGATATACTTGGTTATCTGCTAAAGTTTCCGTGTCTGATCTGTTGTAGCTTGGTTGATTTACATAGCGCTGCCTCCGCTGAGGGTTGAGGTAAAGTGAGTATCCAATCACAGGACGCGTACATGTCATGTTCAACGCGAGGCCCTCTAGCTGGCCTTACTGTGCCAACTCGTGATCTGATTGGCTATCGCAACTACATATCAACTACATGTGCCCGTTCATGTACAGCGCACAGTCGCCCTCACTGTTGATTCTGAAGGCGTCGGTCAGATTTCATACAGCCTGGCGACACAAGCTAGCTGAATTCTGATTGGATTAAAAACTCTGACCTAAAACTACAACACTGAAAGGAGCATAACCAAATGGATATAATATAACATCAAGAAAACAGTATGTAGAATAATTCTATATATATTTAGAAAAAATACTTTTTTAATGAAATTGACTTTTATTATAATTATGATAATGATGTCTGATTATGTTAGGCCAGTAGAGAAGGGGTTGCTGGCTCTGACGGCCCACCACTGTGTATATGTATATATGTATATTTCATATCGTATTTGTTAAACTTCACAATAACCAAAAATTGACAACAACACTGCTTTATGTAGTGCAAAAAAAAAAAAAAAAAACAGCAGGAAAAAAATTCTTAATTTTGGGGAGGTGTTTTGATTGTCATAAGAATTATGATTGTTTGTACCAAAAAAAACCTGGCTGATAATAAACCAAAGTGGATTTTGGCATTACCCATCAGTCATGAACACGTGCTCTCCAAGCTGATCTGCCAAAAATCTCATTTTTGTTGACAGCGTAGCTCTTGGCGCGATCCACCATGATTATTATTATTTATTATATCGCAGCTGTCCTTTCAAGCCAAATAAAGGCTACCCTCTCTCTAAGAGTGTCAGACATTTGCTTTTTGGAGATGTATTTCCATGTTTTGTTTTAATGCAACTTCTAAATTGAACTACTACAGGCTGTAGTGTTTGTTAAACAGTGTGAAGATTGAGTTGTGTCCATCTGCGGCGTTGTACCAAGCAAACATGCAGCGACTGAATGAAAAAGGGAAGCGCGACAGGAGGGTGAGAGAATGGAGTGGAGGAGTTGGAAGTTACTGCAAGGCAAACAATGTGCGTATGTGTGTGAACAGGAAGAGAGATGGCAGCACAGCTGGCTTTTGAGGCTGTCCGAGGGGGCGGAGGATTCATTTGCGTGTGTGCAGCCTGTCAGAAAAGCAGAAAAGGAACGCCAAACGGCGCAGCTTCAGCTCGCACCCGAGCCCTTTGCTCGTAAATCTTCCTCGTTACACACATTTACAGTCACACACGCACAGGCATCCAACAGAAAGACAGGCCGAGTGACCCGCCGCGGAGGCCTTTGCTCTGTTGCCTGGCAACTAATCCCAGCCTGACAGTCGAGCCCACCGGCGCCTCCCCTTTTAGAATGACTGGCAGCCTTCGCAGCAAATCAAAGCATTTTTGAGGGGAAAAACTGCAGACATCTGCCACGAGGAAGCCGTAGGGCTGACACTTCACAGTCCTCAACCCACCCAGACACGGAAAGCTCTTCACATGAGATCCAGGAAGCCTGTGCGAATAGTTAACTAATGAGCTTTCAATCAAAATGTTCACCAGTTAGTCAGTAAAGTCCCGCAAGGCAGCGTTTCAACACCCCTATGCTATTTTTTTGCTTGTGGCCTCTAGTGCTGTCAAAGCAACAAACGAAGGGAATTTTGAAACTTGGACCAGAGACGAACGTCACAGCTAGCTTAGCGCTAGCTAAACCATGGGCGGATTTACTCAATATAGTTACACGTTGACTCAATACAGTTACATATCAAATATGTTTTTTTAATACTTGCACTATGTACAGTTCTTTATGAAATAGTTTTGCACAGATACATTATACATTTCAGTCCTCTGACATTTCTATTATGCTTAGAATACTTTGTTTTTTTATCTTTTCACCCCCCACCCACCTCCTTTCAAATTGCTTCTGTGGACTGCAAATTTCTCCATTGTGGGACTATTAAAGGCTTTCTGATTCTGATTTAAAACTTGGCCCATCTAGCTAGCTAGATAAGCTAGCTATATAAACTGGATGGATGGATGGATGGATGGATATTCTGTGGGACCTGGAATTTGAGTGAAAGTGATAAGAAAAACCCTGGCACTGGAGTGGACACGTTTTTGCACATCGTCTGGCAGTGAATGAGTTAATAACAAGCAAAATAGTGAACTGGGACTTGGGGTTGAGAATCCAAACTCGTTTCATATCCACCCGTTTCATTCCATATCCGTGTGTCACATGGGACTTAAGTAAGTCACGAGATGCGTGTCTTCCAGTAGCAGTCTGTCATTGTTCCAGGGTCGAATAGCTACAGGGGCATTGCCAAGCTGCAAAAAAAAAAAAAAGTCAAGGGTATAGCCGCAGTTCGTTCGATGAGGTTGCGACCTCTGTGACGCCCCACTAAAGTGAGATGACAGAATGCCGGCTAACGTGAATTGAGTCTGACAAGCCGTTTCGGCTCTTCAAGAAACACAAACGCAAAACGACTTCAAATCGTCAGAGTAGAAACAATGAAAAGACGTGTGTGAGCATGCGAACTAGCTAACAAGGCTCTAAAACTAGTTTGTTTTCAAAAGCCAAACTCTACGATGCTATGCGCACTTCACACTCAATGACTTGGACCAGCCCAGTCAACACTACAGTCAATGAGTAGGATTAAGCCAGCCCCCCCCCCTTTTATCCCCTCCAATCAATAACAATTTAGCATGGGAAGTGTCAAATCTGATACAGTTGTGAACAATTTACGGGATTTCTGACATTTCTGACAATTCATTCACTGCCATTCATTAATTTATTTGGGAATTGAAAATATGACAGAGCGCCATTCCTGAACTTATTCGGGTTTTGTTTATTCTTGTCTGGGTGCCGATAAAGCGCTGGCTATGGCCGCTGGCAATATTTTTCCCTTCCACAAGGGAGCGTCATTTCCCTTTTTTCCATGTTAGCATTTTGTTCTAGCTTCAACTTTTGTTAAAGCGCTTTATAAACCAATATGTATGTATTGCACTGTATTTTGGACAGCCGCCCTCATTTCAAGCTCATATAACTCCAGACCCATATAATTTAGGAATTAACTCTTTTCTTCTGATGTAAGAATATAGTCTCAGGTTTCTAACACTGAATTGAATGTTTATGTAGTCCTAGAATTCAATATTTTGTGAGTCCTGAAATTGGTGTGACAATGACAAAAACCCTGGCACAGGAGTGGACACATTTTTACATGTCAGGTAGTGAATGAGTTAATATGAAGAACAATAATTATGGATGAGACCGAGGACTAAAAATGATTTGTGTGGAATGTCCGTCGGGGACGCGGGAAACTGATTAATTCTTCAATGCGTCTTTCTGGCTGTAGAAAACTTCTCCTTGGTGGAGGTAATGAAGGAGACGCATTTGGACTGACATGAATTATTGTGGATAAACATATCAATGAAGTCATTTCGTGGAGGAAGAAATATGCTTTATGAGGTATACTGTTCTCAAGGATGACATTTTGGACAGCGACAATTCTATCAAGTAGCCTCGGCTTCAAGGTTGGGCTTTCGTCAGAGGCGTCGTTAGCCGCGAAACCTTTTTATGCGGCGGACATTTCGTCCGACCGCCCCAGCTCTCTGATCCCAAACATAGAACAGGATCTGGATTTGTCATGTCAAGCAGATTAAAGACATACCATGTGACCTCTACTTACAAATGTTTCTTCATGTGAAAATTTCGGAATGTCTCATTGGGAAAATATCGCCTCTTGTTACAAACAGAAGTCTGACCTGATAGTTGCAGCTCTAAGTTTCCTGAACGCAACATACTTAGAGCTGCTCTACCATTGGCTATTCCTAAGCATCATCCTAGCATCCCATTGGGTAAGAGGGACCTCAACTGTATCTATGTGTGGAGATAGATAAATAGTTGTGTCGATGCAGTGTTCCCGTCATTCACCCCCGCCGGGACATTGGATGCTTGGTTAGTTTTTACGTAAATGTGTATCACCTAGAAAGAGTGTTTACCAGTCGGAAGATCGCTCACTATGCTAATCTTTTCCATGGCCATTTTCAAATGATCGTCAAAATGCGACAAAAGGAATATTGAGTTTTAGGACTACATACTGTAAACATTCAATGCAGCGTAATAAACCTTAGACCAGGGGTCTCTAAAGTCGGTCCTCGAGGGCCGCTATCCTGCCCGTTTTCCAGCTCTACGAGGAACAACACACCTGATTCAAATGATCAGCTCATCAGCCAGCTCTGAAGCAACATCAAACTGGTCCTGATGATTTGAATCAGGTGCGTTGCCCCTGGGAGAGCTGCAAAACATGCAGAACAGCGACCCTCGAACTGACTTTGGAGACCCCTGCCTTAGGCTCTCTTCTTTCATCAGAAAAAAAAGTAATTAATTCCTAAATATATGGGTCTAGAGTTATCTGAGCCTGACATGAGTGTGGTTGTCCAAAATATAATGCAATACATACATATTGGTTGATATAGCGCTTTAACAAGAGCTGAACCTGGACCAAAGCGCTAACGTGGAAAAAAGCGAAATGGTGCTACCTTACGGAGAGGAAAAAATATCGCCAGAGGCCATGGCCAGCGCTTTATCGGCACACAAACACGAAAAAAAAAACATACTAGAACAAATTCGGGAATGGCGCTCATCAAATTTTCAATTCACGAATAAATTTGAGAATGGCAGTGAATGAGTTAACTTTATGCACAACTTTCATTTATTGTGCAATGATTTAATAGAATCATATATTTGTTGCTTGAGGAATCATTTTTGTCCAATGTAAAAGAGCTTGGAACGAATTAGGACATTTATATGAAAAACGTGACTCAACTCAAACATTTCTACGGAAGAAATTTCTTCCATAACCAATAAATTCCGTAAGCAGAGTTACCACTAGACTGCCAAATCAAGCCCACTTGGAACATTTTTCAGCTTCTGATCCAAGTCTCCCATGGCCCGAAACTCGGTTCTCCTGAACGATAATCCCGCGGTGCAGGGTTAACAATCATATGGTGGCGCTCAAGTGGCATCGAAAAAAAAAAAAAAAAACGTCACACATGCCCGCTTTTATGAGTTATCTCGGTAAGGCACACGCTAATAAAATAATAAATGCAACAAAAAAACTGAAAGGGACTTTGAAACCATTTGAGGACATGTGGCTTGAAATAACAACAAACATAGCCAACATCTGACTTTTGCTTAGATGGCCTTTATTTTGCTGCAGTGCTCAGTTGACCCGAATCTCAACTTCCTTCTCCTTTATCTCCGTTTGTTTGTTTTCTGCTTAAAGGACAACCGACACCTCCGGACAAGTTGTGTCCATAATTTGTAAAATCACTTGAAATGACTTCTACTGAGTGTATTTTATAAATATTCCACGGCATATTGCTATATTTTACATTCGAAGACTCGCGCTGAATATTCAGGAAGTCTTGTTTTCGAGTTGATGATGATTCCTGAAATGACATCATGTCAGGAACGCCACTGACCAAGAATTTCATTTTGGGTAATTTATTTGGTCTGAAAACTTTGTGTTGATCCGTGTTGATGGCGAAATTAGAAGGAAAACAAAAATAACGCAATGGTGAATCGTGTGTTGCACCAAGACTACTATTTGATACTAGTTCAGAATCAGAATCAGAATCATCTTTATTGCCAAGTATGTAGAACACACAAGGAATTTGTTTCCGGTAGAACACGCTGCACTAGTATCGTTGTCAAAAAAACTGCTAAGTGGCACTATACAGTTCCATTTTGGCTACTGTTGAAAAAGTTCAAAGAGTTAATGGCTTGGGGGAAGAAGCTGTTTAAATGTCTGCTGGATTTGGTGCGCATGGATCGGTAGCGCCTGCCTGAGGGGAGTAGCTGGAAAAGGTGGTGGGCAGGGTGCGGAGGGTCCAGTAGGATTTTCCGCACCGCACTGTTGCAGCACCTCCTGTGGCAGGCCATGCTTCTTTAGCAGCCTCAGGAAGTACATTCTCTGTTGGGCCTTTTTCAGGATAGAGTTGGTGTTGACCTCCCACTTCATGTCCTGGGAGACTGTGATTCCCAGGAACTTGAAGGTCTCAACGGTTGACACCAGGCAGTTGGATAGTGTGAGGGGTAGCTGTGGTGATGGATGTTTCCTGAAGTCCACCATCATCTCAACTGTCTTGAGCGTGTTCAGCTCCAGGTTGTGACGGCTGCACCAGAGCTCCAGCTGCTCCACTTGTTGTCGGTACGCAGACTCGTCGCCGTCTTTGATGAGACCGATGACCGTGGTGTCGTCTGCGAACTTTATGAATTTGACAGCTGGGTGCGTTGAGTTGCAGTCGTTCGTGTAGAGAGAGAAGAGCAATGGAAAGAGGACGCATCCCTGCGGGGCTCCAGTGCTCGTGGTTCGTGTTGTGGATGATATATTTCCCAGTCTGACCTGTTGTGTCCGTCCTGTCAGGAAGCTGAGGGTCCACTGGCAGATCGTGGGGGACACACCAAGCTGGAGAAGTTTGGGGATGAGGAGTTCTGGGATGATGGTATTGAACGCAGAGCTGTAGTCCACAAACAGGATCCTTGCGTAGGTTCCTGTGTTGTCAAGGTGGTCGAGGATGTGATGCAGTCCAATGTTGACTGCATCCTCCACAGACCTGTTTGCCCGGTAGGCAAACTGAAGAGGATCTAGCAGAGGTCCGGTGATGTTCTTTAGGTGGTTCAGCACGAGGCGTTCAAAGGACTTCATGACCACAGACGTCAGAGCAACAGGTCTATCGTCGTTCAATCCTGAGGGTGCTGGTTTCTTTGGAACTGGGACGATAGTAGACTGTTTGAAGCAGGATGGGACTTCACACTGCTCCAGGGATCTGTTGAAGATTTGTGTGAAGACCGGAGCCAGCTGGTCAGCGCAGACTCTCAGGCAGGAGGGGGGACACAAATTCCGAGCAGAAATATCAGCCCATTTCCAACCGAGCTTGGGCGCCATCTTGTCCATTTTCTGGGATACTAAATTGGAGTACTGACGGCTCGAATTGATACGGAAGGACTTCTTTAATCGATTGCAAACATTTATGCTTTCCTCTTCAGAACTATTTGAATCATATACAGTAAAGTCTCGTTATATCGATATCGGATATATCGATAGTCCCGGTTATATCGATACTATTTCTATGCACGCACGGAGAAAATTACATGCAAACAGGGTCGGATATATCGATAGTCCCGGTTATATCGATATTTTTTCGGACTCCCTTGAATATCGATATAACGAGACTTTACTGTACATGACTGGATGAGTAACAAGAAAGTATATTCTCTGAATCTGAAGCCATTGTTTTGATCCTCGAGCAAGGCAAGACAACCTGGCGTGACGTCACGAACAAGGGGGCGGGACCGTCTGAAACTCGCTATTTCCAGGGTCATTTTGAAGTACTTTTGGGACACTTTAACTCATTTTTATTGGTGTTGTGCATTTGACTAAAAATATCAGCCTGCATGTTTTGGGTATTTTGGATGCTATAAAACGATATTTTTTTTTATGTCAGTTAGGAAACAAAAAAATGGTGTCGGTTGTCCTTTAACAATTTTGAAATACAGAGAAGAAAAATAAAACAGCGCCGGGGTGAGCAGAACCAAGCCGATGAGAATGGAAAAAAAAGTATCATCAGTGGCAAGTCATCACTAAATTCTCCGCAATGAAGCATACGGTGAGACACTTCCGCAGGAGATTAGGCGAACGTGACTTCTTCACCCCAACCCCCATCTTGTCCCTTTAGCAAGCATGGGAATCTATGACCAAACAACGCACGAAGGATGGACTGAAGGGAGGTATCTTCCTTTACCTGCAGAACAGGTATGGAAACGCACGAAGAATGCCCAGGAGACACCTTCGTCAAACAGGCCTCCACACAGGTAAGAACACGTTGACACAGCATGTCTGACATTCCTTCCCGCGCTGGCGCAACTCCCATCACAATGGCGCCATACACGCTTTCTCCTCGAATCTCTCCGCCAACTGCGGCTGGTTGCTCAATGAAGCTGTGCCATTTTTTAATTTTTTTATACGCTCGCTCTTTCTAATTGAAACCAATAGATGAGCTCGACCCAAAAAAAACAAGACCTTTTTGATTAACGCTTGTCGGAGGAGGTATTGATCGACGTCATCGATATTTACTATTGCGGTTGTCGTCTCGTGGATGATCCCTTTCAGCCACATCTATTACGCAACTATGTTTCTCAGTTTGAAACTGCTTTGAAAAAAAAGCATCTTTAAATCAATTGGATTTGACCGAATGATCGACATAAAACCAATTACAAAACGTGCATTTAACTCATTCACGTGCAAAAATGTGTCCACTCCAGTGCCAGGGTTTTTGTCATTGTCACTCTAATTCCAGGACCCACAGAATATTGAGGTTTAAGACTACACAATCTTCTTTCACCAGGAAAAAAAAGTTAATTCCTAAGGTATATCTTTCTGGTTATCTGAGCTTGAAATGGGGGCAGATGTACAAAATACAATACATAGATGTTGATTTATATAGCGCTTTAGCAACAGCTGAAGCTGTAACAAAGCACTAACATAGAAAACAGGGAAATGCTGCCCCCTCTTGGGAGGGAAAAAAACATTGCCAGAGGCTTGGCCAGCGCTTTATCAGCATCGTAAGAAAAAAACGAACACATTCGGAAATGGTGCTCTACGTCATATTTCCAATTCCCGAATAAATTCGGGAATGGCAGTGAATGAGTTAAGTGGACCTTGAGATTCTATCAATTACGACTTTTTACTTCCCTCCTACAATCACTTGCGACAGACAAACCTGTCAATAGTCTGTAACAACTGGGGCTGATCTATTGTTTGACTATCGGACTAACATAAAAGCCGATCAATATTTACATCACAAGCAACCTTACGAGCTGCCGGGGGTTGGGGGGGGGGTTAATTGCTAGTGATCTGCTGGCGGGCAGGAAACTCAATCATCGTCCGTAAGGCACACAACAAGGGGTGATCATGCACTAATAACTTCACAATCGCACAATGAATTTCTTCAACGTATCAACAGCTTGAATAAAAATCGTTGCCACACAGAATTTCACACACACACGCCGTTAGTAATGCAACTTGCTCCTCTTGTCAATCACTCAAACTACCTGCCACTTTGCACAATAGAAGTAAACAGATGGATAAACAAACGAACAAATAAATAAATGGGTGAATAAATTGATAAATACCCAGGCAGATAAATAAATAAACACATAAATAAATACACAGGGAGATAGACAAATAAATAAATGAGTAAATAAATAAAATGGTTAATAAATACACAGAGATAAATAAATAAAGGGTAAATAAATAAGTAAATAAATGGATAAATAAATAAATACACAAGCTGATCCATAAATAAATTTGTTAATAAATAAATAAATGAATAAATCGAAATTGGAGGACATGAAATGACTTCGCATAATATAACAAAGTGGTGGCACACGTACAACATACACAACAGAATGGCCTCATGAGGGGAATCGCCAGGGTGTCGACATGCTAACGTTGGATGCACGCGTTCGCGTGGACAAGAGGAAGCGATACAGCAAGCATGACAACATTTGCACGGACGATTCCAACAATGTCGTAAAACTCAACACACACCCGCAGGCGCTCATTGTCTACCATCCACCCGCTCTTACCAAAAACCGTAAAAGAAGGCGGGGAAACTTCCGAGTCTCGCTTTTGATGACATTTTACTGCTCATTCATCCCTGTAGGTAAACACCCGCCAACACCGGCACAGTCACGGTGGTCACGGTGATACAAAGCAGACCTTGAGGCCCACTTAAGACAACAAACCCAGAAAGGCACAGCCATCTCGCAAGTGTTTGTGAATGAAGCGTCTTCTCACCTTGACACTGAAATCCTTGCTTGCCGAAGCCCCTGCGGACACAAGAGCAATACGAAAAAAGGTCATTCCTGGAAAGATTGTACTGAAGGATGAAAAAAACAACACTCGGATGTCCTGAATGAATTGAACAATTTGAAGTGAGAATGGTGGGTTAATGCGGTTGTGAAATATTTAATGTAGTCCACTTTTTCAACCTCATTTGACATATGTCATTTATTTAAAACCAGGACAATATTCAATTTTAATTGTAATTAAATTTAATATTTTAATTACCGTTTTTTCTGAAATATAAAGCGCACCTTCAACGAATGACATATTTAAAAACCTTTTCCATACTATACATAAGGTGCGACGCATTATAAGGTGCACTTTTCATGAATGACATATATTAAAACGTTTTCCATACATAAGGGGCATCGGATAATGAGGCGCATGGTCAGATTTTGAAAAAAAATATTTTCTTTTAGGTGTGCCTTATAATGCAGAAAATACGGTACTTATAATTCATTTTGAAGAAAAGAAATAATGAACATCGTTTTTCGGTTCAGCAATATAACCTTGCTCCTTCCCATATCTCGTGGGATGGTTCATGTTTACCTCTCCCCATTTTGCCCGGATTGAATGTTTTTCAACATTTTAGGGGCAATTTTGGGTGTTCGTAGTTTTTTTTGGGGGGGGCGGGGGCTGCCAGGGCATTTTCAGTGTTTGAAATAACGTCTGCCCGGAGGCCCGGGGCATACAACTATTACGTCGGGCGTACAACTTTCAAAACATCTCGGTCTGGGTGGCCGACAACTTCAAGAAAAAGAAAAGAAATGATTTTTTTCTAATCGAACGTTTGTTTTATTCAATAAAGTAAAAGCTACAAGCAAATTGCTACAAGCCACGTGGACTCCTCTTTCTAAGCGCCTTTCAAAACTCTCAAGTACACTTTACAGTCACGGTAAAGTCCAAAGCACGAAACAGGCTTCTGATTGGCTGCCGTGCCGAGGATGCATACTCGGCACAGCAGCCAATCAGAAACCTGTTTGAACGTTTGTCAATTTGCATACTCAGCATGGCAGCCAATGAGAAGCCTGTTTCGTACTTCGAACTATACCGTGACTGAAAAGTGTACTTGAGAGTTTTGAAAGCCGCTTAGAAAGAGGAGTCCATATTGCTTTGAGCAGACAACGCAACGCAAATATTGCATTGTGCACCATGACGACAAACGACAACTGGAGCAAAATCTTCAGCAATGGATATTTACCATAAATTAAGCAAGCATTTGTGGTAGGTACTTCCTCAATTTAAAAAATCATTTATACTTCGCAACAATGTTTTTTTTTTGCGATTAGTCATCTTATTGTGTTTCGAGTTGTGAAAAATGGGGCAGGCAACTATATTGCCGGGAGGCAATTATTCAGAGTCGTTTGCCCGGGTGTCTGCTAACTTTTTGTTATGAGTTTCAGACACTGGCATTATATTTGTACTCAAATGGATTTATCTTCTGAACTGCTCAGTGATCACTTAAAGTTCAGTTAACTGTAGTTAACCAGTTAACTAGTTGGTTAGGTAGTTAGCTTGCTAGTTTGTTAGCTAATGTGTTAGTTATCTAGCTAGTTAGCCACCTGGTCAACTGACTAGTTAGTTAGTTAGCTAGTTAGTTAGTTGAGATTTATGATTGGCTAAAAAATACTGATTATGTAACACCTAAAAATGTGTTGCCTAAAGATTCAGGATGTGTGTGAAAGGTCATTTGTGAATTTTGCACTATGCTACTGACATCTAATTACCTGGGTTTTGTGATTTTATTTTTTCTTCCCCAAGTTGGAATTGTTCCAGACAGTTGAGAAATGTCAAATGCTTATGGGTGTTAATCACATGTATGCATTTTTAGGACTGTTGTCAAAAAGTGTAAAATATGCCTGATCGAAAAATGCGGTCATTCAGAAGGTGAGAAATAGTCATGGGGGTCATGAGTATTTTCAAATCACGATGCTTTGCATCGTTTGAAAAATGCAGGAAATACAATTGTTTCATAAAGTGCTTTGAATTATAGAGTTAAAGAAGTTGGGTTGTCATAGACGTTGGGTGGAATTGAATGCCTTTCGGTATTCACCCACAAATGTGGATTACTCATGACGCATTCAATGACACACATGGGCATGCAGCAGGCCCCCGCGTGCCTGCGGATGGGGCTGCGTGGCGATGCGGCAAAAAAATAAATAATAAATAAATAGAAGCAACCAAGCCGCGGTTGGCAAACAGAAGACGTCCCGCCCGCCGGTGGTACGATCGCGATTGCCGGATTCGGGAAGCACTGCGGAGTGGCATCAAGTGAATCACCTGTGAAGCCACAAACACACACACACACACACACAAACACACACGCATCGCTTACCAGATGAAGTCGGTGCAGTGGCTGCAGAAGGTGGGCTGCTTAAAGAAGCGCGCGATGAACTTGTGGTTCTTCACCTCGTGGACGTTCTTCTGACGGAGGGCGCCCTGGCGAGCGAAACCGCGCGCGCCCTCCGCCACCTCTCCGTCGCTACCGGGGTCAGCCATTTTAACGAGGAGGCGGCGGTCCGTGGGAGAAGAATGAGGAGGAAGTGGGGGTCCGAAGAGGGGCGCAGCGGCGGTGACGGCGGTGGGGATGGGGTGGCTGGGGGAGAGCAAGTTGCGGTGCAGGTGTCTCTTCCTCCTCCTCCACCCCTCGCCGTCGTCTTCCCCGCCCTTGCTGTCAGTCTTGGGTCGGTTCCGACGTGTTTTGTGCTCGCTGTTGCTTCTTCCGGCGTGTCACCGCCGTCGTGCCGCTCGCCTGCTTCCCTGTTGACTGTCAGTGATTCCCCCCCCCCCCCCCCCCCCCTCTCTCTCTCTCTCTCTCTCTCTCTCTCTCTCTCTCTCTCTCTCTCTCTCTCTCTCTCTCTCTCTCTCTCTCTCTCTCTCTCTCTCTCTCTCTCTCTCTCTCTCTCTCTCTCTCTCTCTCTCTCTCTCTCTCTCTCTCTCTCTCTCTCTCTTTCTTCCTTTCTCTCCGTCACTCCCTTGCGACGACGTTACGATTATCGAACGGCGTGATATTTTGATGTTGGGAACTCCAATCATTCGGATTTCACTTCCGCTTTCCCCATTGAAATGAATGGAGGTGCCATTTATCGTATTCCAGTCACTTAAAAAAAACATTTGTTTGTTTTTGACAGCAAGCGGCAGTGTACAATTTTGCCGTTTTTAACGCATTCACTGTCAGACGTGTAAAATGTGTCCATTGCATTGCCAGGGTTTTTGTCATTCAAATTCCAGGACCCACAGAATATTGAGTTTAACGACTATATAATCATTCAATGCAGCGTAAGAAAACAGCTAATTGCTAAATTATATGAGTATGCAGTTATATGAGCTTGAAATGAAGGTGGCTGTCCAAAATACAATGCAATACATACATATTGGTTTATATAGCGCACATGTGTCAAAGTCAAGGCCCGCGGGCCAAATCCGGCCCGCCACATTTTTTTTCGGCCCGCGAAAGCTAATCAAACTTGTTAAATTCCATGATGATTGCTAAAATCTGAGCCAAAATTTCATATTTTTGGATGTCAACCACAATAAAAGTCATTATTCTTGACTTCAGATTTGAAAACGAGTTATTCATTAATTTGCTGGGTGCTCTATATTTAATATTTGAAGGGATTTAAACATTCCAATGGGTTCCCCAAATTCATAACGGCCCTCGAGAGGAAACCATAACTACAATGTGGCCCGCGGCAAAAAGTGACTTTGACACCCCTGATATAGAGCTTTAAAAACAGCTGAACATGGAACAAAGCGCTAATGTGGAAAAGGGCAAATGCTGCCCCTTGTGGAAGGGTAAAAAACATTGCCAGAGGTCTGGCCAGCGTTTTATCGGTACCTCACAAAAAAAAAAAAAAAAAAACTTGGGAATGGCGCTCAACATCATATTTCCAATTCCCGAATAAATTCAGGAACGGCAGTGAATGAGTTAAAATCACGCTTTAATAATGTACTCAAATATATTCCCCAAAAATATGTAGTGTTGCTCCATGATTTCGTGCACCAAATGGCTGCTTTCACTCACCCATTGAAGATAATTACAGTTTATCATATTCTGTAATTCATACAGATTTATTTTTCTCTCCTGTTACTGGGGCGGGGGATGCCAAATTAGTCACAATTTAAAACCAGTTGCGTTTTAAAGCTTTTTTTCTGGCATTTGTTTAAAATATATATATATATATAACTTCACTGGGTTGATAAGATAATTTTAAAATTTAGCAGGATGTCCTTTTCTGATATGTTTTTGTCGTTCTTTATTTTGAAAAGTCGCGTTTTCTTTCTAATATTCCACGTGAAATTTCCACCGATTGTGTCGCTGTTCTCGGTTTGTTATGGAAAACAGCTTGCCACTACAGTTGGTTAGTTACCATGATGTGGGTGTTTTACAGCCATTGTATTGTTATTGTATTGGCTCTTTTGAAAGTATAGTTGGCCATAAAAATATTTACCTGGAGATTTGTTTGTTGTTGTCCAGTTGTCACAGAAAATAATCCACATTATCAGTCAAGACACACAGCGGTTGTGCTGCATTCGTGTAGATTCTTAAAGCATTAGCTACACACAATGCGGTGGTTCAACAAGAAAAGCAAACACAATGGCGGCTGGCATGCTTAAAACTGAAAAAAAAAAAAAAAAAAAAATCAAAAAGGCCCTTTGACAAAGCCAATCTCTCTCTGACATATGCGAGCATTTTTTTGTTTGTCACACCTCTCTCTTATTGCACTTTTGAGCTTCATGTCACTTTTCCTTCTCCGCCTGGTGGCTTAACTGTGCACCTCCTCCCAACAGCATCCAACAAATGTTTGTGGGCGGAAGGTGAACCAGAAAGAATGAGACACACATGTAGAGCCTGGCCAGTTTATCATGATTGTGCACAATCGAGCAAACTCGAGAAAAGTGGGTGTGTTTGAGAGCAGTCAAAAGCATTCTACCGGTTGTTTCCAAACACGTGTTGGGGGGGATTGTATGTCAGTTTTCTCAAATTGCGTTTCACTCAAGAAACATACTTAACAGAATATAGGACGGAGTTCATGGGTACAAATTGTATGCTAACGAGCACGTTCCGTTGTACAGTGTATCGATGAGAAGGTTTCTTCAGCCGTCATCTGTACAAAAGTGAAGGTTTCGGACGTTTCGCCTCCTATCCAAGAGGCTTCGTCAGCGAACTAAAGTCTGACTGGTCGTATCGGCCCCATTTATATATCCCTAATGTCCAGACCTGGTGGCGCCGGACACAGCTATGATAGGTCCCTACTCTCAGGTTGGGGGGGGGCGCGGGACCCCCCCCTGTGGCCCCACTGATTGTTCCTACATTCCTGACTAACGATTGGCCTATTACCCCCACTCCCCCCGGTATCACCTCATCAGCATAACGACCCTCATCGGCATTGCGAAAGTTGCCTAACCTGTTTTGCCTGAGCAGGCTATTGTATGAACGATCCAAATTGAACCTCACACCACCAGACCGGTTTAATGGAGTCAAAACATATCAGGAGAGCACTCACTAACTGTGGGTACCCTCAGTGGTCATTCAACAAATGTCAGAAAGAAAGAATAGCGAACGAAACCAATAATTCTCAAGATTCTAAAAGGAGAGGAGTAGCAGTACCGTACATTGCAGGAGTTTCTGAAAAATTACAAAGAGTCCTTTGGCAACATAAAATTCCTACTTATTTCAAACCGATAAACACGTTAAGGCAAAAATTAGTGCATCCAAAAGATAGGCTACCAAATGAAAAACAAAGTAATGTAGTTTATTCCATACATTGTAAGAATGAAAATTGTAAAGAGCAGTACATTGGGGAGACTCAACAAATTATCAAAAAAAGACTTTATCAACATCGCAGGGATAATACTAGTGGGCCTCAATCGGCAGTACATTTGCACCTAAAAGCTACTAACCACTCATTTGACGACAATGAGGTTAAAATCTTAGCGAAAGAACATAGATGGTTTGAAAGGGGGGTAAAAGAGGCGATTCTTATAAAACAACAAAATCCTTCATTAAACCGGTCTGGTGGTGTGAGGTTCAATTTGGATCGTTCATACCTCTTGGATAGGAGGCGAAACGTCCGAAACCTTCACTTTTGTACAGATGACGGCTGAAGAAACCTTCTCATCGATGGACCACTCCTGTACGACTGAGAGCTTACACAGACGTTGTACAGTGTATTTACTCATTTGATTGTTGGGCAGGGTTTATCACACAATTGTTTACTGTATCATTTTTAGAATATGTGAACGTAGTTTAGAGTTGAAATTACAATATTGCCATCATGTGTATGCACTCAAATCCAAATTTGCATTTTATTGTTTGTTTTATATGTTTGTTGATTACATTGTGATTAAAATGGTTAAATATTAAATAAATTACAATATTTGGATGGACCCCGAGACATAACTACGAATATGTCGAATTTATTTTGAATTTGTGTAAAAACTTTCCGTCAAAAGGATGGAAAACTGGATTTGCTGCCCTCGTGTGGCAATACGGGAGAATTACACGTCGACTCTGGCTCCGAGCTGCTGTACGACCATTCACCACACCAACAGTCGATTGGCCGAACTTTAAGAACCAACGTTTTGATTGGCCAATATTCATCATAACAGTAACCCGGAACACTACTCAAGAAGCAAATTGTGTAAGTGACACTCATGTTTGCTTCGAGACAATAGTAGACATTTTTGAAGGTAGCAATTTTTTGCATCCTTTTCTTCAAACAATGTGTATGGTGAATGAATAATGTTCAGTCATGCCGACGTCTCCCGTAAAAACCCGCATTCCTCTCACGAGTTTCGGACACTTAATAACAGAGGTGAAGGTAAGCTTCATTTTTGCTTGACTCTGTGAATGGAGATAATTCAAATATAAATTAAGTCTATATTGTCAACATGCTTTGCTTGTTACCTTTAGTTTGTAGTAACGTGAGTCTTAATCTCTGTAATTTTTGTTTGTTTTCAAACACAGTGCTGCACTTACATTTTAGACCACATACGAAGATTCATACTCATGAACAATTACTCAAATTCAAATTACCACCTCAATGTAGTAGAATGCCATTTTCCAATTGCAATGACTGCAGTGATTATGATTATTTTTAATCATTGCATTAACTCAATTACTGAACTGAATGTTACATGCTCATTTAGGATAGAATAAATACGAATATGAAAGAAAATACAAATTTTCAGCCTTGCTCTTGGGGAAAAGTAGCAACCAGAAATGTGTTGCATTTTTTGCATGACTCGAGCAGAAATGAAAAGTCTTCCAAACGTGACATGTGTAGTTTGCTTCATATGCTGTTAGTCTAGTAACACCCCACTGTTACCACTGTTTGTTTTCTTTTCACCCTGAAGAGACGTGTGACGTGTTTGCAAAGAGGAAGAAATTGGTTTCATTCTAGCAAAAACACCTGTTACAGGAAACAATCATCCAACATTTTTTTGTTCTTTTGACTTCAAGACGGCGCCGCGAGAGTGGCTGCCTTTCCAGCAGCTCCTGTATTTTGTTTTTCTACTTTAATTTCTTTCATAACTTTGCTGCTGTGGAATGTAAATTTCTCCACTGCGAGACTAATAGAGGCAAATCCAATCTAATCCAAATCCAATCCCAACCTAAGCATCCATTGTCCAAACAGGGTGCAGCTAATTTATCACTGAGTTTTAGGTATTTATTCTTGTGGCATTTCAGAAACAGTTATTTGGCATCGAGGCTCCAACGTCGATGGAACTGACCAGTTTAAGAAAGTACTTCAATAGCTACACGCTGCAGGGGCGCCGAAATGTATGATACACGCATGCATATACAAGTTTGGTTTAGCTTACTCTTGATCCATCCAGACATGATGAAAATCTCTATTTTCTTACAGTGCGTCTTGGCTACTTACGGCATCTTGCTAGTAACAACGACAGCCTATTTCGTGCAGAGACATGGCAAAAAGGAAACTGGGAAGGACAGCAGTGTCTGACAAAAAAGGTGGTTTCAGCCTTTATTTTTGCTGTGAGGACATGATATGATAATAAATAAAGGTTTCATGATATTTGTGTTGTCAAGATAGGATTTGTATTGTCATGTTTTTGTCTTTTTTACTGTTCTGTTATTTACAGCTGGAGTTATGGTGAGGTAATGGGTGTTAGTGGAAATAATTTGTAACCGGTCTGTCAAGTAATGCTTTATTTCAAAAGCGAAGGCAATCGCATTCAGTTGCTTTCACTTTCATTCTGATCTGTACACGCTCAAACCCGTCATCGCGCCACAGTTGCTGTCTTATGTTGGACACGATTATGCGTGGCAGATAATTAGATTCTGATGCTACATTATTGTGGGTTGTTAATGAGATTTGGGTTCGTTCACCAACTGCAATAGAATCCACACCTCATAGAGAAACCATATACCGGATAAAAATAATTAGTTTTTCACCTCCTTCATCCATCCATCCATTTTCCGTACCGCTTATTCCTCATTACCTCTGCACTGTGAAGCTGGACTACCGGGCCGCCCACCTCCTTTATCAATTAGTCAAACAACTTATTACATAATGGTTGACTGAACATGCATTATAATTGTTTTTAACCAACAAAAAAGGGGTGGGGGTACAAGGTTGGTTCTTATTGGTATTAATGCTAGAATCTTTCCAAGTACAGTACCGTCATCATAAGCACTAACATGAAACGTGTAATGTATACATGTTGATTTGTGGAGCACTTTCACAACAGCCGACGCTGTAACAAAGCACTTAACAAAACTGTTAACATCATGTAAAATAATATTGAAAAAATGTTCTAATGTTAAATACGTAATACGCAAATAAATATTGTACCCCCAAACATGCAAATCACAAATACCGGACTTTGCAATATAGTCAATACATTACATATATGCTGTACTTTTAGTCAAGTACGTTTTGGAATTGAGATTAATCCGAATTTTTATTTTTGGGCGTGTTCTTTTTAGTGTAAGTAGAAATATTACTGCAAAATTTAAGTAATAAACGAGAGAACTGCTCCCGTACATCGCTGGCCAGTTTCCGGCGTGTGCCTTTCAAAATTAAAGGTAATAAAAGCCCCAACGAAAGAGAAACTGCACAATGCTGCGTTACCTTCAAGTCACGTGATTTAGCATAAATTGAGGCGGTGCTCTCACACGTTCTCCTCCCCACCCCTTCTTCCTCCTCCCCCTTTCGGCGTACTGCTCTTCATCCAAGAGTTTAAGCGAAAGTAAAACATGTTTCCAGTCCCGTCCAGTTGCAAACTTCAACAGTCCGTCTGTGTAAACTCTCAGTCGTACAGCAGTGGTCCATCGATGAGAAGGTTTCTTCAGCCGATAAACTTCAACAGTCCTCTCCAACTTTGTAAGTAGTTATTCGTTTATAATATTATAAGTGCACAACGGTAACTTATGCATGTTCCTTCCATTTCAATGCGTTAGTTGACATCTGGCTGAATGTTATGTCAGACACGATTTGGTGACTTAATTGTGAGTGTTTACCAAATTTTACATCCTTTCGATGACAGTATGCCCCCGTTATTCACGGTTATAGGGCCTGCCAACAGCTAAAAATGTGTGTTTGATGCCGATGAAAAGGTTTCTTCAGCCGTCATCTGTACTTCTTTGAAGGTGTCGGACGTTTCGCTTCTTATCCAAGATACTTCGTCAGCGAACTAGTCTTCCTGGTAGTTTTGGCACATCAGGAGAGCACTCACAATCTGTGGTTACCCTCAGTGGTCTTTTAACGAATGTCAAAAGGACAGAATAGGGAATGAAACCAAAAATTCTGAAGACACAAAAAGGAGAAGAGTAGCAGTACCTTACATTGCAGCAGTTTCTGGAAAACTACAAAGAGTCCTTTGGCAACACAAAATTCTTACTTATTTCAAACCGATAAACACATTAAGGCAAAAATTAATGCATCCAAAAGATAGGTTGCCAAATGAAAAACAAAGTAATATAGTTAATTAATACATTGTAAAAATGAAAATTGTACTGGTGGACCTCAATCGGCAGTACATATGCACTGAAAAGGTTAAAATCTTAGCAAAAGAAAATAGATGGTTTGAAAGGGAGTAAAAGAAGCTATTTTCATAAAACAGCAAAATCCTTCACTAAACCGCCATGGCGGGGTGAGCTTCAATTTGGATCGTTCGTACAATAGACTGCTTAGGCAACATAGGCTTAGTTATGGTGATGAGCTGATACCAGATAAAATGAGGCAATCAGGCCAGTCGTAGACCTCATACTCAGGCAGGACAATAGAAGTACAGTAAAGTCTCGTTATATCGATATTCAAGGGAGTCCGAAAAAATATCGATATAACCGGGACTATCGATATATCCGATCCTGCGCCGAACTGCATTAAACAAAAGCCGCCAAAAGAGGGCAGCCAAGCGCCATATAAGAAACGGAGCTGGCCATTAGCTCCCTTTTTTTTTGGGTGAGAGATGTTCCCCCAATGTTGCCTCAAAATGGCACATATAATTCTTTAATGATTGTAAACATGTATGCTTTAATCTTCAGAACTACAGTGTATTTGAAACATATTCATAACTGGATGTGTAACAAGAAAGCATATTATCCGAATCTGAAGCCATTGTTTGGATTCACAAGCAATGCAAGACGTCTTGGCGTGAAGTCATTTTTATTTACATTTGAATAAAAAGTGACATCGGCTGTCCTTTAATACACAGTATGGAATGTTAATAATTTTCAAAATCATCGCGCTTCAGCAGACAAAACAAGAAACATTGTTGCAAAAAACGATTGCATTCATATACAGTACAGTGGGCATGTACATAACACAACAGGGAAACTGCAACGCTTACATCTTACTGTATTATGTATACAATTTAAAAAAGTCATCAATCTTCTTCTGCTTCCCATTTTTACCTTTTAACACAAACACTTCAATCTCGTCTGCTACACACGAGCGAGCGTCTGAAAATGAAAATGGCTCTGCTACACGGGTGCTGGGCACGTAACTAAGTCACCTGACCAAGTCGACCAATGGCGCGACTGATGGCGTGACACGTAACCAAGACACGTGACCAAGTTGACCAATGGCGCGACCGATGGTGTGTCACGTGACAAAGTCACACGGCCAAGTCGACCAATAGTGCGACCGATGGCGGCTCATGTGACCAAGTCGACCAATGGCGCGACCGATGGCGGCTCACGTAACAAGACACGTGACCAAGTTGACCAATGGCGCGACGGATATATCGATATAAACAACAAAAATGGCCGGCGGAGGATGAAAAGGAGCACCGTAATAACCGGATTATCGTAATAACCGGGTATCGTACTAAACGGTACTAATTATACATAAAAAGACTAGAAATGTGCAAGGGAAATGAAAATAGTATCGTAATAAGCGGTACTATCGATATAACCGATATCGATATAACGAGACTTTACTGTAATCAGTGCCGTCGCAGGGACTAGTCCTCTGCTCCCCCCAACCTGAGCGCGGGGACCAATCATAGCAGAGTCCGGCACCGCCACGTCTGGACAGGAGGGATATTTATGGGGCCAAAACTACCAGTAAGACTTTAGTTCGCTGACGAAGCATCTTGGATAAGAAGCGAAAACGTCTGACACCTTCAAAGAAGTACAGATGACGGCTGAAGAAACTTTTTCATCGATGGACCACTCCTTTACGACTGAGAGCTTACATAGATGTGTTTGATGCCTTTAAACCCCCCCCCCCCCCCCCCCCCCCCGACTCCTGAAAAAAATACAGTGGAAAAAACGGGGATACATGTTCAATAAATATTTCCTGTGTAAAACTGCCGCCGCCCCCTTGCAAAAAAAAAAAAAAATGCTTTTTGAGTTGTTAAACAAGTTGGCAAGCTCAAAGCACATTTTAATGAGTAAAGTATTTAAAGTAATTACTCTTATTTGAGCAACGTTTTCTGTCCTCTAATTAGGGCTGCAAACGAAAATGATTTCGAATCGGATTTGAAATTGTGTTTTGAGTGTTGTTTTTGTTTTAATATAACAAGAGATTTCATGTTGGATTGGATTGGATATGCCTTTATTAGTCTCACAGTGGAGAAATTTACATTGTTGTTGACATGTTGACAATGCAGATTATGCACAAATTATTTGTTCAATTATTTGTTCCCAGGGTTCCAAAATTGGCACAGATGTAACAGCAATATTAAAAACCATTATTTGCTCCATCTATTGAAATAAAATGTATTATTATCATATTAAGATTATTATGATATTATGTGTGCGTTACTTCCGGGTTGAGTGAATGCTGGCGCATGTGGCTGCCACTGCTCGCCCACAGAAAGACTTATCCTGTGACTGTAAAGTGTCCTTGAGAGTTTTGAATAGCGCTTCTAAATGAAATTTGTTATCATTATTATTATTATAAAATATGAAAGAAAGTCATTCTTCTTTTTCTTTCGGCTTTTCCCTTCAAGGGGTCGCCACAGCAAATCAGTGTCCTCGAAGGGATATTAGTGACTGTTTAAAAAGTGAATACATGCTTCCATCTTGACAAGTCTTTATTTCTACAAACATGTCTGTGCTTCTCACACGCTTAAAAAAACAAAAAGATCATAAGTAACCCAAATTGAGTGAAATAGCTAACCCAGCGCTGGGTCCAAAAGGGGCCAGGCCGATGTTGGGTTATTTATCCCCATTGCATTCGGTTGAGGATTTGACCTTGAGATCAAGATTTTGATCCAACAAGGTGTTAAAAAGTCCCCATATTGGAGAGTTAAAGTTACCAAGAAATGAGAGATTGGGTTATCACAACAGCTATACACAAAAAAAAAGAAAATAAAAATACGGCCTGTAATTTGTGGAACTGTCGCGGCTTGGAATCGAAACGGATTTACGTGGGACAGGAGATGTGAGACAATCTCTTTTCGTCAATGGATGCTACAGCTTTGTGTTTGCTTTCAACATTTAGCTTGTAGTAGACGTGCACATTCCCCCTTGACGTCCCTGATCCACTGGTGAAAAGGACACTTTGATCCTCTCCTCTTTCATTTAGAACTGCTTCATGTCACAAAGAGGGTACAGAAAGTGCTTAAGATGAATGAATGACTCTCTGTGTCTTTGTGTTGTCATATTATTTGTTATTCTGTTTTGTTTTTGTTCTTTTGACTTCAAGATGGCGCCGCAAGAGTGGCTGCTTTTCCAGCCGCTCCTGTATTTTGTTCTTCTCCTTCTGTCATTCCTTTCATCTTCCTTTCATAACATTGTTTCTCCTGGGAGGCTCCTAAAGCTAAATCCAATTCAATCATATTTTGTTCGCAATGTTTTTTTACAAAGAATGTTCTTTTTAATTGACTTCGATACACTAAAATAGCAACCAACTTCAGCTTTTTGACCCAATCTGCTGGTTTAAAATAATTTGGCTAAACTTTGGTAAAAAATAATTTAATCTGTGAGGAAACTATTTATTTATTTATTTGTTTGTTTATTTATTGTACAGAATGCAAGTACTTATGCTATCTGTGAGTGCGTCCTCTGTTTGGACTCTTGTCAACATTTCTGCATGTCTGAATGACGCATTGTATCGTCTATTTCAGCATTTCCTCGTCTTCTCTCAAACGAGAGATCGAATCAGGAAGCAGCCGGCTTTTTTGCCAACTCAAAGCACCATGGTACCGCAAAGTGGACCAAGCAGGTGATGGTTCCCTTAGCCGACATTCTGCCGGCTGGGCACCGGAGAAGAAATGGTACAATATGCGGTCATCCAGCTGAGGTTTCCCTCAGACAACATGGTTAGAGACACGTCTGGAAGAAGAATAAGAAGGAAAAAGAATGGAAACCAACAAAAGCAAGCTCCTGACGAGCCTGCGGCACTTCAACAAGTCCGGAGTACAGAACAGAACCAGGACATCGCTGAGAAGCCGCAGGAAAAGCTGCAGAGTCTTTACTTCTCAGATCAACAACATGAAACCAGGTTTCAGGTACGGCTTGGCTCTTGTTACTATTGTTGTCGTACTGGAATAAGGGTGAAGCGGAGTTCACGGGGGAAAAACATGTTGGTTTTGCTTTTAAATAATCACACTGTACCTGTTGCATACAAACACACCACAGGAGGTATCATTATTCGCTTCACGGTCAATTGATTTGACAAAAGAGAGAAGCCAGAACGCTTGTTGTTTAGTGATGCACTCAGAAGTAGCGCGTTGTTTGGGTTTGAATTGAATGCTACGTGCGCGGGTACCATACCTGTCAACCTCCACGGCTCCATGCCCTTACAAGCTGTCGTATTTCCCCTTACAAAATACAAACAAATCGTACACCATATTTTGTTTTCAAACGTGTTTATTTCTGTAGTTTAACATGTTATATTGTACATGTGTTTCGTTATATCATTCCGTACATATTCTTAATACATGATGAAATTACAAGTGTTGCTTAATTACTACAGTGTTCTCCACTGTATGCTATTGTATGATCGATATGTTTTCCAGACTTTGGCGTTTTTGGCGTGGCTCTGTGTATCAAAATGCGTCTTTAAATCATAGAAACCGGAGGTAGCTCCTTTCACGTCTTTTTTGCAAGCAACACAATATTCCACACCTTTCTTCAAAGCTTGTATCAATCCCTCGTATCGTCCTGACATTTGCTCCCACTCTTTGTAATGCTTCCATTTAATTTATGGCGTTTTAATTCAGGTTCGGCCATTGCCACTTGATGATTGTATCCAAAGAAATGCAATGGGAAATCAATCCCCTGGCGGCAGACGCATACGCACGGTAGCATCAAACCGCTCGCTTCGTTTGCAACGAAAAAAACCGAGACCGAGATAGAGGCTACCGCGGCGAACTCGTTTCACTTGATTGATTTGCCGTTTCGTGATAGTCGGTGTATACCGGATGGTACCCATAATTGACAAATTTGCGTTTTTCCGTACAGATTTTCTTGTACGTCGTACACGTCTTAAAATGCATAATAAATGTACCTTGTACGGCAAAAACGTACCGGTTGACAGGTATGGGGTACAGTTACAGTATCATTCCAAAATATACATTTTGAAGACAATACAAAGTGGTCATTGAAATGTCATCATTGCACTTGAAAATTTTGAACATATCTTTTATGTACTGTCCCTCAATTTATATTTGTCGTTCCTGTTCAGGACTCTCAAATGCAGTACAAATGTAAATATGAATTAGTATAGTTTTGGAAGTGATGTACAGTGATACCTCGGTTTCAGAACTCCTTGGCTTACGAAGTTTTCGGTTTACGAAGGTTAAATTTATGAAAATTTTACCTTAGCATACAAACTTTTTTTCTAGATAGACACGGAGCGCCACAATGAGTGATGTGTCGTTCACGAACGAGCCCGTTCTTCTAACAACAAAATGGCAGCCAACTGTTTTTGTCCTCTATTCCCCGCCCCCAGTCTTCGGTTAAAGCTACGTGATTGGTCAAGAACGCAGCAGTTAGGGGGTGGGGGTTACAGACAGCGAGACAGAGAGCGTGAGGCTGTTAAACATGAAAGAGACAGGCAGACGACAGGGAGAAAATGAGAAAATGGATAGAAAACAGTGAAATTTGGACTCATTTAAACTTTGAAAGTTCAAAGGCAGAGTTTCGACTGCAAGGTTGAAATTCCCATCAATCAGGCTCCACAAATATCCCGCACAAGCCATCTGTACACTTGATGCAAAAAGCTATCAACCCAGCTAAACAGAACACAATTGATGAGGAACCAGGTAAAATTATCGCAGGCAAAGCACCTACAAGGGATCATTCCTCAAGATGGTGAAAGAAGAAGGCTACGTTCGTGTTTAATGCTGATGAAACCTGCCACTCCATTCCATCAAGACATCAACGACCATCACAAAGGTAAATAAAACCACTTTATTATAAAGTATATTTTGTTTCTTTAATTATATTACCATAGCACATTTATTATATGTAAAATAAGGTATATTTTGTGTAGTTTTAAGGCTTAGAAAATTACAAAGTAGAAAATTATGTTTTGTGGGGACCTGGGAACGGATTATTCTCATTTTGATGGTTTCCTTAATGGTGGGATACACACTTTTCGCCTCACACACTCTGTCTGGGAACCAATTAAATTCATAAGCCAAGGTATCACTGTACAATGATATATTATAACATAGATTTGCGTTCACTATTATCATGTCAGATCCACGCTTATATTTGCGTCATATATATCCACTTAAAAGACAGAATTTCAAAATAAAAGCGCCACAAATGTTTTACTTTGATTTCAGAATGACTGTGGGGCAATCCCGATTTGGCCCCTGTGCCGTATTTTGCCACGGATATATTTTGAGGAATGTGTAGTATTTTTGAACAGACATAATATTTACAAGCTTCTTTATGAAAAATGACAACTAGGACAGTAGAAATATTATTATTATTTGAGTAAATCATTTACAGTCCCAGTAAAAAAAGAAAAATACTACAATGAGCTCTTCCTTTATGTGTGCATGACTGTCCTCTCCTGCCTCCTGGTGGTTGGATGAAGGGAGTGTTGGATGAGAATGTTACCAAATGTCTAAATGATAAATCAAGACTTTATCAAATTGGAAACAAGACATTTGACACTGAGATGTTCATGTCCTTTTTTTTTCACTGTACGTGTACAGAATGGAACAGACAAGGCCAATTTGCCAACTCACCTGCGTTCGTTCAGCAGCCCAGAAGAGTACAAACTGGTGAATCGAACTCACCAGCAGCTCCAACACAGCTCCTACTACTGGGGAGCGATGAACATGGAGGAAGCGCACAAAATACTCAGGCTGGCATCACTGGGCACCTTTCTCATTCGGTAACTTTCATTTAGAAAAAAAAAGCTCTATTTATCCTCTATGAAAAATGACAAATCTGACATATATATATATATATATATATATATATATATATATATATATATATATATATATATATATATATATATATATATATATATATATATATATATATATATATATATATATATATATATATATATATATATATATATTGAATGTCTCGATACCCAAGCAAGCAATAGAGACGGAGGTTCGTGCAGGATGATTTATTAAGAGACAACACAAAGCGCTGGTTCCAAAAAGAGGACCAGGGGAATAATCAAAAATAAAGAATACCAAAAATGACGAGTGGGGGGGTACAAAGGGAACCCAACCCGCATACTACGCCAATGGCGAAAAGCAACTCGCACATGGTGGTGCAGAAAAGGAACAATCCCGAAAGATAATACGACTTACGGGATGTGTGCGGGACCTCGGACCGGGTAAAACACGAGCCCCGAAGATATCGAAAGTCCAGGGTACTACAAAGTTCAAATACAAGTTGACAGCGTCCCGTTTTAGCGTCCTGATGAAGGAATTGACAGCAGGTGGCGGAAACAGGGAGGTGCGGCCCCGCCCCCAGCTGTCAAACCGAACGTGACAATATCGAACAAGTAGGATGTTTATTTATAACGCTGCGTTGGGCTCACGGTCGGCGCCGCCGCCTCTTTGAGACGGTTCGTTCTGCTTCACGGCGAGTCGGCGGCTCTGGGTCGGGCGGCACGTCAGCTCGGGATACGGCCGCGCAGAGGGCAACTGGTAGAACTTTTTTACTTGGGCGACCGGCTGAGTCCGAGCGTGTGTGTTGGGTGACCTCTTCTGGAGATTTTTCAACAGCTGGCATATTTGGGTCAGCAGAAAGCATGTGCGCCGACACAGTAATAAAAATTGATAATACGAAATATAAAATGATGAAAATGACACTAAAAGTTGTAAGATTTATAAATGAACTGTCAACATTTTAGTATATATTCAATAGAAAACGTTGCTTAAAAACAACAGATTGACATCGTATACTGTCCTGTCGTATAAACCTCCCGTTGGCCATTTTGAATGCATTTTGACTTATGACCGTTTGACTTATGACCGTTTTGTCGGAAAGGAACCCGGTCGTAAGTCGGATGTTACCCGTAGATGTCTCTGAAGGAGTCCAGCAGGTGTTATGTATTCAAGTCAGTGATTCCTGCACATTAAAAAAATTGGATGGGACACCTGATGGTACAAACCACAACGACATGCAAATGACTGAATCTTGTCTTTCCAGAGACAGCGGGCAGCCGGATGTGTTCTTCACCCTGAGCTACTACAGCGACGACGGGCCAACCAGCGTCCGCGTGCTACTCCGGAAGTTGCTCTTTGCTCTTTGCGGGAGCCAAAAAACGTTCGCCTCCCTTTTCGATCTGCTGGCTTACTACAGGGGCCCGACGTGCAAACTGACCTTACCGTATCGCCAGCAACGCCCCGAGTGCCTCAAGCAGATTTGCAGAAGAGCGATGGTGCGTACGTATGGAGCTGAGAACATAAGATATTTAGCAGGACTCAGCGGTGAGGTGAAAGACTACGTTCTTGCCTATCCTTACTCCATATAGGGGGTATGTGACACACGCACACTGTGCATGTGTGTGTGCGTGCGTGCGTGCGTGTGTGTGTGTGCGTGTGTGTGTGTGCGTGTGTGTGTGTGTGTGTGTGTGTGTGTGTGTGTGTGTGTGTGTGTGTGTGTGCGCGCGCGTGTGCATGTGTGCAGGCTATGACAAGGTGTGATCACAAAACAAATATTTATTTATAGAAAAATGCACCGACAAAGTTTGCACAAGGCTGCATGTGTGCAAGCTATGACAAGTGTGATAACAAAAACATATTTATTCATAGAAAATTGCACAAGAAAACACCAAGAATGAACTAATGTCACAAAGCCAATGATCCGAAGTTCAAGATCAAACAGAAAAATAAAAATACTTGCATAAATGTGTGCATTTCGAGAGCAACAATGGAGACCATCTAGGACAGGGGTGTCAAAGTAATTTTTTGCCGCGGGCCATATTGTAGTTATGGTTTCCTCTCGAGGTCCGTTATGAATTTGGGGAACCCATTAGAATGTTTAAAGCCCTCCAAATATTACATATAGAGCACACAGCAAATTAATGAATAACTCGTTTTCAAATCTGAAGTCAACAATAATGACTTTTATTGTGGTTGACATCCAAAAATATGACATTTTGGCTCAGATTTTAGCAATCATCATGGAATTTAACAAGGTTGATTTGCTTTCGCGGGCCGAAAAAAATGATGTGGCGGGCCGGATTTGGCCCACGGGCCTTGACTTTGACACCTGTGCTTTAAACAAAGAAATGTCCACTAGGGGGCATAAAAACAATTTTGGTGACCTACGAATACTGTATGAAACCATTTTTGGGGGGAGGTAATTTCCTGTTTGTTGCCTATGAAAGGTTGGGAGGTTTAATGACAGGTACTGTAACACAATGGTCGTGTTAATTTGTGTAACACGAATATGTATTCCTCCTTTGTTCTGGTCACAGCTTTATTTCTTGGGATAATAATGTCACTGATGAGTAATTACGTGTACGGTATTTTCCTAAAAATACTATTCGGGAATAAATATATGTAGTAACCAAAGTGAATGTTGAAATAGCTTCCTTGCTTGCGATGCTCACGTTGACATTGACTGACCTCAAAAAGTGTTTACTCAATAATTGCGGATAGATGCCAGAAGATGCCAAAAAAGCACTCTGAAGATTCTGAACTGACTCCTGCAACATTCTTTATTGCTCTACTTTACTTTTTTGTGTTGGATTGTCTCAGGTGCCTCTATGCAAGACCTACACTTTGTAGGTCTTGCCTGGTGTGGTATATCCCTGCCTCTATGGCTCTGGTGTTCAGGGCCTGCTCTTGAGCAGCCAGGATGAGTGCCTCTGTGCTGGAGACAAACCGGAGATGGACGAGACGGATGAGATGCGATTTTATATATATATATATATATATATATATATATATATATATATATATATATATATATATATATATATATATAATATATATATATATATATATATATATATATATATATATATCAACCGTGTTATATTTGTGTTTGTTTGTTTGTTTTACTCCTCAAATGTCAATTCCACAACATGTCCTTATTTCAAAAACATTTCCAAAACTAATTTAAAGCATTCAGATTTAATTTTAATGGTGATTCATAACTCGAGTTTTTGACTTACGACCGCGCTCATGGAAGAGATCGAAGTCGTATGTGGAAGCTTCCCTGTATTCATTTTACCTCGATTTGGCGCCGAGGCGAGCGCCCCCCCCCCGTGCGTGACACGTGAGCTGGGAGGAAGTGGAGGATGAGGAGAAGAAGGAGGAGGGCGCTCGAGAGCTCCAACGCAACGTTCAGCCGGTGAAATCACGCACACACACACGCGCGCACGCGGACACGATTGTCAGATCGTTTAAGAAACAGCGGATGCGAAACGGAACCAGCGACGGTGCTGGAGCGCTCAGCCCGTCGATTTGGAGCATCCCTTTCCCGCGAGTTGTTGCACCTCGCTCCCCCCGTGCGCGCCTCTGCTCCAGAGGGAGGCCCCGAGCGGCGTCGGGATGTAGCAGCGGATTAACGGCGGAGGAGAGCGGCGGGACGCAGAAGGAAAGGGAAGGACATGGGGAAGGACCAGGAGCTGTTCCAGGCCGTCAAGACCGACGACTTGCAGACAGTTCAGCGCCTCCTGCAGAGACCTCGGCCCGGGAAAGCCAGTGAGTAGATGCCCGGTTCCCCCCCAGGAACATACACGCACACAAAGTATAATCTCCAATGAATCCGAAATGTTTGACATTTGTGTTTGTGTGTGACATTTGTTTACCTGGATAACTACACAGTTTTTTTCTATGCACAGATTGTGTACGTGTGTGTGTATGTGTGTGTGTGTGTGTGTGTGTTTGCGAAAAAGCAACGAATGGGAGGTTCAAGAGGACGTATGTATGTGACTTGTGACGTCAGCATGATTGTGATGACGTTGCATGCATGTGAAAAAACTGGGATTTCTTCTGAAACTACACACAGACTGATAGTGGTGACGATTGTGTGTGTGTGAGTGCGCGTTCGTGTGTGTGTGTGTGTGCGTGTGCGTGTGCGTGTGCGTGTGTTTAGAGGGTGATGTGTGTGCCGCACTTGTCTTTCTGTTTTTGCGGCATGACACTTGGCATCCTTCCTGACGTGTGTGTGTGCGTGTATGCGTGCGTGTGTGTGTGTGTGTGTGTGTGTGTGTGTGTGTGTGTGTGTGTGTGTGTGTGTGTGTGCGCGCGCGCGCGCGTGTGTGTGTGCGTGCGTGCGTGCGTGTGTGTGTGTGCGTGTGCGTGTGTGTGTAATTGTGTACCCATCTTCCACACAATGCAAATATGTGTACTTTGTGAATATGTGTGTGTGAGACGCGAAAGGAACCACACACCAGTGGTCATTCAGATTTAAAAATGTTGGTTCTTATTATTTTTTGCTTTGACAGTGCAAGAGCATACAGAACTTGCATGATGCCAGTGTAGTCCTCATGCTAATGTGTCGTGGCAAATGTAATTGAAATGCTAATTCGAACGTCGTTGGTCACTTTTTAAATAGTAATGGTGGCGCAACGCATGTAGACGGATAATGGAACAACATTGGTTTATATTCTGTGTCTGCCAAGAAAAAAATCAATCAATATTTATGTGACTTAACTCATTCACGGCCGCACGATGTGCAAAAATGTGTCCACTCCAGTTCCAGGGTTTTTTGGCATTGCCATTCAAATTCCAGCACCCTCAGAATATTGTTTTAGGACTACATAAACGTTCAATGTGTGTATAATAAAGTGAATTTATTATAAACTCATATCATATCATTCTCAAATGTGACAGTTTTCGGCATGTGAAGTATTTCCTTATTCGAATTTGTTAAATGTTTTTTTAGGAAACCTTAGACTCTCTTCTTTCATCAGAAAAAAAGAGTTAATTCCTAAATTATATGGGTCTAGAGTTATATGAGCTTGAAATAAGGGGGTCTGTCTAAAATACAATGCAATACATACATATTGCTTTATATGGCGCTTTAACAACAGCTGAAGCTGGAACAAAGCGCTAACATGGGACAAAAACATAAATGCTGCCCCCTAGTGGAAAAGAAAAAAACAATGCCAGAGGCCATGGGCAGCGCTTTATCGGCACCCAAGCATGAAAAAACAAAACTCGAACAAATTCAGGAATGGCGCTCTACCTCATATTGTCAATTCCCGAACAAATTCGTGAATGGCAGTGAATGAGTTAAATAGTAATGGTGGCGCAACACATGGATACAGATAAGGGAACAACATAGGCTTATATTCTGCGTCTTCCATGAAGAAAATGGATTGATATTATTATAAGACTTAATGTGTCTCTAACAGCACTAAATTAAATGTATTCTTTTTTGTGCCTGCATAACGCCACTGAATTTTACTGCCTCCCAGTGGCCAATGCGGGCACATATGGAGGAGCAGTAAAGTGAAATTGACTGTAGCATAAAATTATAATGCACAAGCACATACTTGTCAACTTTGTCTAATAGCTGCCCTTAGAAATAATTACAATTCCCATATAAAAGTAATAGTATGCCGTACATTATTTGAAATGATAAAAAATGTATAAAATATGGAAAAAACATAAGTTGACAGTTAAGCAAGCAGTTTGTTTATTTTCTATTTAACAATGTGACAATTTCATTTTTTTTATGAACTGAAATATTTATAGAGTGCTGTTTGGCCTTAATTGCCAAAACAGGAAAAAAGTGATTTTATTTGTGGCAGTTGGAACGGATTAATATCATTTCCATTCATTTCAATTGGAAAATAGTATTTGAGATTTTTGAGTATGTTTAGGAGGGCCCAACCAATTTGGATTGTATGATGCAGATTCAAATATTTGACAGAATAGGTTGGATGATTTAGTAAAAAAAAATCATCGTTTTGTTTTTTTTTGTCCCCTAAAGCAGTGGTCCCCAACCATTTTTGCGCCACGGACCGGTTTAATGTCAGACAATATTTTCACGGACCAGCGGATAAAGAAACTTTCCAAAGACGTTTGTTTTTTACTCATTTTGCAAGGTTACGGTGGGCTAATTTTAGCGGTATGTATCACGTGACCTAGACAAGCGTTTTGACATGCGTCAAGAGTAAGTCATGGACGGATGTCATCTAGTAATTTTTCATTTTATGTAAATTATTTATTCTTTCTGCGCGGCCCGGTACCAAATGACCCACGCACCGGTTCTCCTGAATGACAATCCCGCGGCGCAGGGTTAACAATCATATGGTGGCGCTCAAGTGGCATCGAAAAAAAAAAAAAAACGTCACACATGCCCGCTTTTATGAGTTATCTCGGTAAGGCACATGCCGATAAAATAATAAATGCAACAAAAAAAACTGAAAGGGACTTTGAAACCATTTGAGGACACGCGGCTTGAAATAACAACAAACATAGCCAACATCGGACTCTTGCTTAGATGGCCTTTATTTTGCTGCAGTGCTCAGTTGACCCGAATCTCAACTTCCTTCTCCTTTATCTCCGTTTGTTTGTTTTCTGCTTAAAGGACAACCGACGTCTCCGGACGAGTTGTGTCCATAATTTGTAAAATCACTTCCAATGACTTCCACTTCCAATGAGCGTATTTTACAAAGATTCCACGGCATATTGCTATATGTTACGTTTTAAGATTCGCGCTGAAGATTAAGGAAGTCTTGTTTTTGAGTTGGTGACGATCCTGACGTGACGTCACATTCGGAACGCCCCTGACCGAGAAAGCGACACACAATGCATTTTGGGTACTTTGGTCTGAAAACTTCGTGTTGACGGCGAAATTAGAAGGAAAACACATAATTAACGCGATAGTGAATCGTTGTGTGTTGCACCAAGACTACTATTTGATACTAGTTGACACAAATTCCCAGCAGAAAAATGAGCCCATTTCCAACAGAGCTTGGGCGCCATCTTGCGCATTTTTGGGGAGCTATATTGGAGTCCAGACGCCTCAAAATGATACGGGAAGGACATTTATGCTTTCCTCTTCAGAACTATCTGAATCATCGTTGTACTAAGTTCATCCTGTCTACTTGATATCTAATTTAAAGCAGATTCTTTACTTACAGACAGTGTAGGTGTTCAAATACCTGACATGTTTCGGCGTCTACTTCCGCCTTCGTCAGAGTGTCACATCCAAACACACTCGGCATCTCCGAGGTCATTTTGAAGTAGTTTTGGGACACTTTAAAGGACAACCGACATCACTTTTTTGTTTCCTAACTGACATCAGAAAAACATTTTATAGCATTTAAAATACCCAAAACACGCATTATGATATTTTTAGTCAAATGCAAAACACCAATAAAAATGACTTAAAGTGTCCAAAAACCACTTCAAATTGAACCCGGAAGTGGCCAGTTACAGAAGGTCACGCCCACTAGTTCGTGGTGTCACCCCAAGACGCCTTGCCTTGCTGGAGAATCAAAACAATGGCTTCAGATTCGGTGAATATGCTTTCTTGTTACTTATCCAGTTATGAATATGATTAAAATAGTTCTGAAGAGGAAAGCATACATGTTTGCAATCGATTAAATAATTTATTCCGGTCATTTTGAGGCAATAGAGGGGGAAATGTAGTGACAAACTTTTTAGTACTCACAGTACCGAAAAAAAGGCAGAAGAGGGCGACATTTCATTTCTTTCATAACTTTGCTGCTGTGAAATGTAAATTTCTCCACTGCGAGACTAATAAAGGCAAATCCAATCCAATCCAAAACTCCATGGAAATTGTCTCCTGGGACGTTTTGTAAGCGAACATCAAATACAGTGAGACCTCAACTTACAAACACCTTATCTTACAAACTTTTCGTCTTAAGAACCTCTAATTTATGAAAATTAAACCTTATAATAAGCACTATTTTCATAATACACACCCATCACGGCTGGCGGAGTGATCTTCGGCGGAAGCACACGACCGAACAGCGCTCCAGCCGGCGCTACTTTGCACACCCCCTCTCATTGAATGCACACGTCGATCGCCTACTTGGAGCTTTTTGCTGATAATTTTACTATGATGGGACCGAAAAAAAAAACCACCACAGGCTCGTGTTCAGCCCAGGAAGGCAATCGAAGAAGTTGAAAAAAACTTTATTTTACAGCACAGTTTATTTCTTTAATTACAGTCCTCATGTAATATGCCTCTCTTTGTAACTTTTTGATACAATGCAGTGTATTTCTTTCATTACAATACAATAGCACATTTATTATACATAGAATAAGGTATGTTGTGTGTAATTTTAAGGCTTATTTAGTTAAAAACTATATTTTATGGAAACCCGGGAACGGATTATTCCCTTTTTAATGGTTTCCTATGGGAATTTCTTTTTTGAGATACACACTTTTCGCCTTACACACTATGTCTGGGAACCAATTAAGTTCGTAAGTTGAGGTCTCACTGTACACTGCAGAAGTCTTGGCGCAACACACAACGATTCACCGTCGCATTATTTATGTGTTTTCCTTCTAATTCGCCATCAACACGGATCAACACGAAGTTTTCAGACCAAACACAGTATCGCAAAATGCATTGAGGTGATGCAAGGTATGTCCTTTCTCAGTCAGGGGCGTTCCTTCAGTGACGTAGGGTGAGGACTCGTCACCAACTCAAAAACAAGACTTCCGGAATATTCAGCGCGAGTCTTAAAACATAAAATATAGATAGCTATATGCGGTGGGATCTTTGTAAAATACGCTCAGTAGAAGTCATTTGAAGCCATTTTACAAATTATGGACACAACTTGTCCGGAGACGTCGGTTGTCCTTCAAGTTATTTTTATTGGTGTTTTTGCATTTGACTAAAAATATCATCCTGCGTGTTTTGGGTGTTTTAGATGCTATAAAACATTGTTCTGGTGTCAGTTAGGAACCAAAAAAATGGTGTCGGTTGTCCTTTAATGATTATGGCAAGATATGAAATATGGAGAAATAATTTGTTTGTTTACATGTCTATAAAATTGGCTGTGCATGTGAGTGTGAGATTGAAGTGAGACAGGTTTTGTTTTGTGTGTGTGTGTTTGTGTGCATGTATAAAAGTGAGACTGTGTGTTTGTGTGTGTGTGTGTGTATGAGTCAGACAATATTACGCTTGTGTGTGTGCGTGTGTGTCTGTGTTGGTGTGCGTGTAACAGATTGTGTGTTTGTGTTCGTGTGAGGTGCAAGTGCATGAAGGTCCTCCACTGCTCTCGGGACAGGGAGATTATTGGTGTGTAAAGACGCCAGATGTTAATGGTAATAGTGTGATGATGACGAGAGCGCACGTGATGACGGCAGGCGGGCACGTGTCCGACAGTTGTTGACGGGGCGTCATCTGAGACTGGAGGTGCTAATTACAGTCTTGCCAACGCAGCCTTCCTCCGCCACGCCCATTTCGTCGCCTCAAATCATCTTCCCCTCATCGCTCTGCCTTTTAATGGCATCTTCCTTTTGCTATTTTGACCCGTTTATGCTAGCCCCTCCGCTCTCCTCTGTCCCTCTCCTCCTCGTCCCGGCTAGCAGTGCCTCGACGAGGAAAAATGCTTCTCCTCAAATGCCAGAACAAATCAGCTCAGAGTGTTCAGTACTGTGTTGGATGACAGAGAGAGAGAGAGAGAGAGAGAGAGAGAGAGAGAGAGAGAGAGAGAGAGAGAGAGAGAGAGAGAGAGAGAGAGAGAGAGAGAGAGAGAGAGAGAGAGAGAGAGAGAGAGAGAGAGAGAGAGAGAGAGAGAGAGAGAGAGAGAGAGAGAGAGAGAGAGAGAGAGAGAGAGAGAGAGAGAGAGAGAGAGAGAGAGAGAGAGAGTGAGTGAGTGAGTGAGTGAGTGAGTGAGTGAGTGAGTGAGTGAGTGAGTGAGTGAGTGAGTGAGAGAGAGAGGGAGGGAGGGAGAATGAGAGAGTGAGTGACAGTGAGAGAGAGGGAGGGAGAAAGAGAGAGGCAGTGAAAGAGAGAGAGGGAGGGAGAAAGAGAGAGGCAGTGAAAGTGAGAGTGAGAGAGTGAAAGTGAGAGAGAGAGTGAGTTAGAGAGTGAGTGAGTGATTCAGAGGGAGAATGAGAGAGAATGAGAGACAGGGGGAGTGAGAGAAGCAGTGAGAGAGAGAGAGAGAGAGAGAGAGAGAGAGAGAGAGAGAGAGAGAGAGAGAGAGAGAGAGAGAGAGAGAGAGAGAGAGAGAGAGAGAATGAGAGACAGAGAGAGAGAGAGAGAGAGAGAGAGAGAGAGAGAGTGACAGTGAGAGTGAGAGACTGAGAGAGGGGGGCGCTATAAAACGTCAGTAAAAAGACAGGAAGTCACGACGTGAGGTTAAAGGGTGACGGATGGAAGGTGTGCGTTGCAACAGGAGAGCGGATTTTACATTTGAATAATTGAACAGGCCTCGCTCCTGGAAGATTCCCGCAGCACTTGGCTGTCATCAATGAGGAGCAAGACATGTTCATGTTCTGCGGTCAAGATAATTAATATGGTTTTGCGAAGCAGGTCGTTTCTCGGGCGTGAAGCGAACGATATGGATTTTTGGAGGACATCGTGCTGCCCTCTGTGGAACATATGATCCATTTGTCAATTAAGTTCAGATCTATCTATCTATCTATCTATCTATCTATCTATCTATCTATCTATCTATCTATCTATCTATCTATCTATCTATCTATCTATCTATCTATCCATCCATCCATCCATCCATCCATCCATCCATCCATCCATCCATCCATCCATCTATCTATCTATCTATCTATCTATCTATCTATCTATCTATCTATCTATCTATCTATCTATCTATCTATCTAGACAGACAGACAGACAGACAGACAGACAGACAGACAGACAGACAGACAGACAGACAGACAGACAGACAGACAGACAGACAGACAGACAGACAGACAGAAAGAGAGAGAGAGATAATTTTGGAAATGAGAAAAATACAATTTATATAATAACACAATTCATTTTTATTCATAGTTACTAAAATGGATTCCTTAAGAAAATAATTGCAATGAATACAAACGTTCTTATTTTTTGTTTTTGTTTGTTTGCTTTATTATTTTTATTCAGTTACATATTTATTTATTATTTCCAGCACGCCCCTTGGCCCTTGTGAGGGTAAAGCAGACCACAAAATGGATGGATGGATATTGACATTGTTAAAGAAAAGCAAAAGAGATTTTCTTCGTTTATATAATGCTTCTCTGATCGGAAGAAGCCAGAATGATGTTTTGATGGTGCACTTTTAAATTAAGCGCAACCGCGTGGTGTATTTTTTACTTACTTGGTGCCACAAAGATGCAACACTTTAATTAATTCATGTATTTATTTCTAAACATGCTTAGCTGCTTTCCAATCGTCTCAAACGGCATCCCGTGAGCTTCGACTGACTTTGTGCAAATGTGCAAACAGGCAGAGGTCGAAAGAGGACTTGAGGCATCGTGATAATGAGAACCCGGGAGAACCTCACTCCTCACCACTTGGCATCTCAAGAGGGTTCCCTTCAGAGAGTCTGTTCCACAAAGTTGCCCGAAAGCCTTTCACTGCCGTCGACTGCCAATGAAATGGGAATAATTTCACGTGGACCGCACGCTTGGACATTGCCACGCGAAACGAGCTTGTTGAGGGGAAATATCATATGCGAGATGCATAAGCAATGGCACGTCGGATGCGGCATCGTCGCTAGAATTAACATAGCAATTTGAACTCCGCGTGACCCACTGGTGATGAGAAAATGTGTCATTCTTAAGGTCGTTTTATTAGGTACCTTTTTTCCGCGTTGCGTTTTGAAATCAAACGTATGGATAGGAAAATATGAGACATTTTATCAATTAAATAATTATTGATACTTTTATGCTTTGACGCGGAAAAAGTATACATAACTGTAGGATGATGCCATTGTAGTGTCGTGGCAAATGTGACTGTAAAGTCATTGAGAGTTTTGAAAGGCGCTTGCAAATGAAATGTATTATTATTATTAAATGTAATTGAAATGCTAATTCTAACGTTGTTGGTTGCTTTTAATAAGTAATGGTGGTGCAAAACATGTAGACAGATAATCTGTGTCTGCCATGACAAAAATCAATTGATATTTATGAGACTGAATCATTCACAGCCACAATTAATGCTTGTCTTTCGTCTGCTAGCTTAATGCTAACGCAAAATAGGAAAAACCATATCTGTATATTGCCCTTTTAGCAGTGATAACTTCAACAATAACTCATTCACTGCCAGACGATGTGCAAAAATGTGTCCACTCCAGTGCTAGAGATTTTTTTTTCACCAGGACCCAAAGAATATTGAGTTTTAGAACTACATCAACATTCAATCCAGCCTTAGAAACCTTGGACTCTCTTTTCTCATCAGATAAAAATAGTTAATTCCTAAATCATGTGGGTCTGGATCTTGAAATGGGGGCGACTGTACACAATACAATGCAATACATCCATATTGATGTATTATAGCGCTTTATCAATAGCTGTAACAAAGCGCTAACATTGAAAAAGGGGAAATGCTGCACTGTTGGGGAAGGAAAAAAAAACATTCCCAGAGGCCATGGCCAGCACCCACTCAAGAAAAAACCCAAACAAATTCGGGAATGGCGCCTCGGTTGGTATTAGCGGCGGAAAGAAGCACTACTCGGAAAAAGGCACGCAATACAAAATCGAATTTACAGCATCTCATTTTTCGACATACCCGCAAAAATGTTTGTATGGACCATTGTTCATAACTCGTATGCTCGTAAGTAGGGGAGCGTCTGTATAGGGGGAGAAAAATCATCAGGGTGGATGCTGTTGGCTGCTGGTGTTCATGTGACTAACTGACAGTCTGACACTGACACAGATATCCGTACTCATTGATTCATCTGGCAGACCGCTTTGAGGGGTGGGGGGGCGGTCTTTTTTTTTCCACGTTTAATCCAAGAGCAATGGCAACGGGGAGGGTGCAAACACACACGCTCCCTAGCAAGCGGCCGCACGCATTCTCATCAGCCGCCGAATGTAAACAGAGCCGACACGACCGCCAATCGCACGCCGCTCTTTTAGCAAATTACAAGCGAAATTAGAGTGTGAGAGCAGGATGAAGGGATGAAGTGCAGATAAGGATGCGTAAATAGTTGGGGGAGGGGTGATGGAGGAGGGAGGGGCGTTTGGGGTAGGGGGAGTTTTTGCCCAGATTACAGAACAGCCTCAGATTATGGCCTGGTGCACGGATTAAGAGGGTTTGACCAAAAAAAAGTAGAGACAGAGAAGCAAACCGGCACTGTGTGTGTGTGTGTGTGTGTGTGTGTGTGTGTGTGTGTGTGTGTGTGTGTGTGTGTGTGTGTGTGTGTGTGTGTGTGTGTGTGTGTGTGTGTGTGTGTGTGTGTGTGTGTGTGTGTGTGTGTGTGTGTGTGCGTGCTCCTTGCAGCATTTTGGTGTCTTCATCCCTTTTATGTGATTTCAAAGGTCAAGGTTATCGCCACACGCACATCGCCATGCGCTCACATGCACACACAAGCTAAACATGAGAAAAATATATAAATATATATAGATATATATCAAAAATACACTGATACGTGACTCACTAATAGTGCGCTTTTTTTTCAAAGATAAATCCCACATCTGGCTACCACCAAATTGGAAATCACGCTTGTTTTTCATCCTTGACGATGCGATATGACGAGCAAAATTGAATACAGTAATTATAAGCAATTCATGTTAACTCATTCACTGCCTGTGGCAGGGTTTTTGTCTTTTTGTCATTGTCACTTGAATTCCAGGACCCACAGAATATTGAGTTTTAGGACAACATAAACATTCAATGCAGCGTAAAAGAAAAACTTCTAGTCTCTTCTTTCATCAGAAAAAAAGAGTTACCGTATTTTCACGACAAAGGGCGCACCGTGTGAAAAGGCGCAGTCTCATTTATGTGTGCCATTTCTGTATTTAACACACACATTGGGCGCACCGGATGAAAGGACGCAAGTTTTATATACTCCTCTACTGCCATACGTACGTCCGCCTCACAACAACACACAGGCATACAAATGTGCGTATTTAAAAACACAGATCGGGAGCAAAACTGAGTTTGGTAGTGCTTTATTAATTAATTACAAAGTAATAACATTTTGTAATCATCACTCAATAGGCGTCGACATGGTAAAAAAGAGCACATTACCGGTACCGACTTTTCCGAAATCACAAAAATGTTGGGGTTTGTTTTTCTTCCTCAGTTTACAACCGAAAAATACTGAGAGCACCTGAACACACCACTGGACTCCGCATATGTCACTTCCTCATCTTATGTCTCATTGTGAGAGACGCATTATCCTTGTGTAGTAGTGATGGGAATTCCGGCTCTTTAAAAAGATCCGGCTCTTTTGGCTCAGAAATGGCTCCTCAGTTTGTTTATTTGTTTTTTGTTGCTTACATTAATTAACTACCAAAAATCATGTAAAATATGTGAAAAACGAATTACTCATGTAAAAAATACACTATATGAAATATTTGTATTTATATGGCTTGATTTATATGTGCACAGAGAGCATCCACTATCTTTCACTTTCCCTGTGGTTACTCTGGTCTGATGATCAGCTGTCACTAATTTGCTTTTCATATTAATAATGCTATCATACCAACTAGTCAAAAATATAATAATTGAATAATAATAACAGCATAATGTAATAACATTTGTCCACCTGTTTACCTCCCTCCTCCCACCTTCTCCTCACTGCTCCATGTGTTTGTAATTCTCCCCTCCCTCCTCTACCACGGATATCGACCAATCACGTGCGGCTTTAACCAAACACTGGGGGCGGGGAATAGAGGACAAAACAAGTCGGCTCCCATTTCCAGCTCCTTGTTAGGAATGGGCTCTCTTCGTTCACTTCAGAGATCCGGCTCTTTGAACCGGCTCGTTTGCGAACGACATCACTATTGTGTAGCGTTCATTGTGAGCAGGCTTGTTTGTATTGTTCAATCACGATTTAAAAAAAGCAGACATTGATTATAAAGGGAAATGTTTTTGTTTTTACTGTAATTTGTATTTCTTTACTTATTACGACTACACGGACTGTAGGTTAGCTAAAAAACTGGCTGACAAAATAGCGTCTCTTACATTACCACGGTACCAATTGAATGCTCGGCTAGCAAGTCGTTATAATTCAGTAACAGCGGCGACTCTGTCGTCTCCTTCACAACCTCAGTGTGACATTGTGACATTCAGATGGTCATTTGGCCCAAGCTCACCTCAACTCTCCAGAGGCCAAACAGTGGTGCAGTTTGCTAAAAACCTATGGAGGAATAAATGAATATGGAAGAGTAGAGAATACATGAATACTTATTGTTTTCACAGTTTTAAATGTAGAGTGTTGCGATAACAAAATCTTCTTGCGTTTCAGAGCTCCTCGGAGCAGCCAAGCGAGTGAACGTCAACATCCAGGATGCAGACGGGTAAGGAGAAACACCTTTTTTTCCTCAAATCGTTTGATGAGGGAATAATGATTTAAAATCACGACCATGTTTCGCCGCTACTATTTTATGACTGTTTAAAGCCAAAAACAAGACAGGACTCAAGTCACGAAAGTAAGTGAGCAACTCGAATGGAATGCGATGAATCAAACCCTTCACACTTGGAAAATAGATGGGTATTCGAAGGAAGGAAGAAAGAAAGAAAGAAAGAAAGAAAGAAAGAAGAAGGGAGGGAGCGAAGGAAGGAAGGAAGGAAGGAAGGAAAGAAAGAAAGAAAGAAAGAAAGAAAGAAAGAAAGTGAGAGACAGACAGAGAGAGTAAGAGAGAGAGAGAAAGAGAGAGAAAAAGAGGAAGAAAGATAAAGAAAGAAAAAGAGAATAATATAAGCAGATAAAAGCCGAAAGGAAAAGAAGAAATACATATAAATACATATAAATAAATAAACAAATGACTACATGAAAAATACTTCTGATAAATATAAATAAACAACGAACTAAAAAAAATAAGAAAAATATAAACAAATAAGTAAATAGATGCATAAAAAATAAATACACAAATGAATAAATGAACAAAATATGAAAATATAAATAAATAAATATGAGAAATATATAACAAATAAATAAATGTGAAAAATATGAACACATAAATAAATGGATGAATAACAAATAAATAAATTAATTAATAAATAAAAAATAGAAAAAAATAAATTTAATAACTAAAATTTGCAACAGGATTATTTTACAATTTGCTTTATTTTTTATTTTTTTTGGAGGGGGTGTCGATTGACCGCTCACAAGTCCAAAACAAATAGTTTTGGACTAATATTTGATCAAAACAAAAGTAGCATTTATTCGGAATAATTATGATAAAAATACATCTACAGTGATACTGCTACTTAAAAATTAAATGGTTCTAGAAGAAATTTCTAAACTACAAAAAAATCTGTTTTCTAAAGTCTAAAAATGCATAGAAATTCAGTAATATAGGTTACAATTCCCTTATTGCACAACAAAGGCAATGCACGACATACATATTGGCTTACATAGGGCCTTGCACGCTGGGTTCCAGCGGACAGTAATTTCATCTGTGCTGTATGTCATGCATATTAGCATATTGGACAATAAAGCTGACTTTGACTTTGACCTTTTGACTTTAACAACAACTGAAGCTGGAACAAAGCGCTAACATGGAAAAAAAGGGAAATGCTGCCCCCTGATGGAAGGGGAAAATATTTCTAGAGGCCATGGCCAGTGCTTTATCGGCACTCAAGAAAAAAAAGAACAAATTCGGGAATGGTTCAATTCTCCAATACATTCGGGAACGGCATTGAATAAGTTAATGACTGATGATTGGTCGATTCGGCTCCAGGGCCTACATCTATATTCCCGGGGGATCCATTAGACACTCCCGCATGTCCACAAACACACACACACACACACACACACACACACACACACACACACACACACACACAGGCATGCATACGCTATGTGTGTATGCCAGGCTCTAGGGCAGAGCAATTGCTTATTAATGGAAGTAGGTCATTTGAACACCCCCCCGCCTAACCCCTCTTTCGTCACTCTCACACTGAGCCGAGGGGTGGAGCTGTTCTACGCCAAAGATTAATTCGGCTTCAAGTAATGCTCGTGATTTTACGCATGCGGGCGTATTGACGTGTGACGTTTTTCACCTGATCTGTGCATGTGTGAAGGTTGTCGCCTCTGCATCACTCTGCTCTGAGTGGCAATAAGGAGATGATCTCTCTGCTGCTGGAGGCTCAGGCAGCCGTGGACATAAAAGACAATAAAGGTAAAAAAAAAAAATGTAATTTGCATATTTCATCTTGCTGTGTTCCAACACTGAGAGAATTGGTGGAAGATTTCTTATTAGGAAATGCATGGAAGTAGAAGTTATGGGGGATGCCATTTTGTTTGTGAGCAATGCATTGTGGGTTGATGCCAATTTTACAAGAATGAAATTACAATATTACATCACAAACTTGTGATTTTACAGTAATTCTTTTTTTTTAACAACACAAATATGTTACAAGAGTGGAGTCCTGATATTCTCAGTTTTTTTTTAATTACACTCTTCTTTTCCTTTTGGCTTTTCCCCTCAGGGGTCGCCACAGCGAATCCATGTCCTCCATCTATCCCGGTTTTGTGCATCCTCTTCTCTCTCACCTTCATGTCCTCTTTGACCACATCCATAAACCTCCTCTTCGGTCTTCCTCTCGGTCTCCTGCCTGGCAGTTCAAGGGTCAGCATCCTTCTGCCGATATAGTCACTCTCTCTCCAAACCATCTCAGTCTGGCCTCCCTGACTTTCTCTCCAAAGCCTCTAATAGTAGTTGTCCCTCTAATGTACTCATTCCTGATCCTATCCAACCTGGTCACTCCCAAAGAAAACCTCAACATCTTCAGCTCTGCTACCTCCAGTCCAAACATCATGGCTGGTCTCACCACTGTTTCATACACTTTTCCTTTCATCCTAGCTGAAACCCTTCTATCACACATCACACACATTTTTCTCCAGTCGCTCCAGCCTGCCTGGACATGCTTCTTCCCTCTTTTCCACACTCTCCATTGCTCTGGACAGTTGACCCCAAGTACTTAAAATCCTCCACCTTCTTTATCTCTTCTCCATTGTAGCATCACTCTTGCACTTGGATCCCTCTCATTTCCACACATATATTCCGTCTTGCTGCGACTGCTCTTCATTCCTCTCCTTTCCAGGGCATATCGCCACATCTCTAGTTTCTCCGCCACCTGTTCCCTATTCTCGCTACAGATCAGTTTTTTTTAATAAAGAAATAATTAAAAAAATAATTACAAAAAATATAAATAAAAAAATAATTTTTAGAAAAAGAATAATAAAAATAACCAAGCACACTCAAAGTGGTAATGCATAAAAATATCTGGAGGCCAGTAGAAATATTCAACTAGATCCAAAATGTTTTCATCAATTGCAACTCTTTGAAAGGTACGCCTCATATTTTGGCTGCTGTTTATAAAAAGCTGTTAAGCCCCCCCCCACAAAAAAAAAGCGGCAAAAAACAAGCCCCTGTTATGCAATCAAATGGTGAGCTTTCTGAGGACAGAAATAATATTTGTAGAAATATGACACATTTGTGTGCACAGCAAACAGAGAGCAGACGTGAGTGCCTGAGCTAAGAGAAAGCAGCACAGCCCAGATTTGCCCCCCCTTTCCCACCCGCCTTAATATCGCCATCCTTCCCAGTCTGGCAGAACAAGACAGGACAGAAGTCTCAATGCAGATGGGATATGTAAATCCTCCAGCATGGAGCCTCCTCCCAGTTCTGACATACGCGGTGTGTCTCGAAATGGACGCTGAACCACCCCCGCCGCTCCCTGGCCTTCTCGTTGTATCTCATGGAGTATTTCAACACAGAGGATGTTGCGAGGAATCCATCAATTATTTCTTTGTTGCGCTCCTGAAGTAAGGCCAGGGGGTTTGGGGGTGCATGACCGTGTGATAGTGATGGTATGTCGAACCAATGTCACCGGCTTGAGAAATCGTGAGACACGTTACAGCTCCCCCCAAAGACCCACAAAAAAATGAAAGTAAATTAACTTATTCACTGCCAGATGTGCAAAAATGTGTCCACTTCAGTACCAGGGTTTTTCTCACTGTTACTCAAATGCCTGGACCCACAGAATATTGAGTTTTAGGATACAATAAACATTCAATTCAGCGTGAGAAACCCGAGACTCTCTTCTTTCATCAGAAAAAAATAGTTAATTCCTAAATTAAATGGGTTTGGAGTTATATGAGCTTGAAATGAGGGCGGCTGTCCAAAAGACAATGCAATACACACATTGATTTATATAGCTCTTTAACAACAGCTGACATAGAAAAAGGGGAAATTCTGCCCCCTTGTAGAAAAGAAAAACATTCCCCAAGGCAATGGCCAGCGCTTTATTGGCACCCAAACAGGAAAACAACAAAACCCGAACAAATTCGGGAATGGCGTTCTACCTCATATTTTCAATTCCCGAATAAATTCGTGAATGGCAGTGAATGAGTTAACATAAATGATAGAGATTAGACTGAATAAGAAGTTATATTTAAAAGTTTCATGCTGTTATATGCTTAGTCAACATGTGTGACACCAATAGACAATTGAAGCACAGACAACCTGGGGTCAATCAGGTCAAGAGACACAGCAAGTTAAACTGTCAGCTTCATCTAGGACAGTGGTCCCCAACCTTTTTTGCGCCACGGACCGGTTTATTGTCAGACAATATTTTCACGGACCGGCGGATAAACACAACAAAATAAGACGTTTGTTTTTTTACTCATTTTGCTAGGTTACGGTGGGCTAATTTTAGCGGTATGTATGACGTGACCTAGACATAAGTCATAGACGGATGTAATCTGGTAATTTTTCATTTTATGTAAATTATTTATTCTTTCTGCGCGGCCCGGTACCAAATCACCCACGGACCGGTACCGGTCCGCGGCTTGGTGACCTCTGATCTAGGAGATCAGGCCTTGCACAGAATTTAGGACTTGGGATACTCCTTTATCACCGAAGTTATTTTTGATTTGAACATCCTGCACAGGAAGAGTTCATTATCCAGGTTACAAATTTATCAGCTCATGGAAAAGACAATGTTTTATTGCTTACAACTGTTGGGGCTCTGAACGTTCCAGGGGTGTGGTATTCTAATCAAGATATGTCGGTTGTCCTTTAAATTTGCATATACTCTCAATAAATAGCTTGGCAGAGGGCTGCAGAATTCAGACGTCTATCATGAATGGCTACGCCTCCTGCCGGCAGTAAAAGACAATCTTTCTGGGTTCGAGTCTTGTCCACAGTGTCCAATTGAACATCTCTGACAATACTGAATTGGACAAAAAATATATACAATGAAGTAAATCCAGGGTTGCTCAACTATAAGCATGTGGGAGTGCCACCATAATGCTTTATGCCAAGAATTTAAAAAAATATATGCCCATGAAAATGCTGTTAGCGCCGTTGGGGTAGTAAACACAGCCAGCTCCTAACTTCCCGGCCAATTAAAGTGGTTTCACTCATGCGCTTAAATCCAGTTCTACATCGGTGCATAGTTTTGGGCATTATGAAAGCAGAAATTGACTCACTGGAGTGCATGCAAATGACCAAAGCGCGCAATCATTTGTGTCTGTTTGTTAACTGGCCCTCCAGCTCTGCTTTCCCCAGTTCTGACCCCCCTGGCATATTGAATTTTGGACATGTTTCATCAACACAAAGTGATTGGGCTGCTTTCCCTCTGTTTTTCTGTATTTGGCCGACAGTGGAAAATATGTAGACAGCCCCGTATGTTCGGCAGCCAGCACTCAAAGTGCCATTTAAGATGCCAGGATAAGGTGACTGACCTGGGCATCGTTGTGGATTCCTGCCTTGGAAGAAAAAAAAAACAACAACCTGGAAGGTGGCCAATCAGCTGAACCAACTGAGGGGTTCGCGGGAGATCTTTCTAAATACAGTAAAGTCTCGTTATATCGATATTCAAGGGAGTCCGAAAAAATATCGATATAACCGGGACTATCGATATATCCGACCCTGTTTGCATGTAATTTTCCCCGTGCGTGCATAGAAATAGTATCGATATAACCGGGACTATCGATATATCCGATATCGATATAACGAGACTTTACTGTATAGCAAATAGTGTCGTATCGTGCCCACTTTGTCTACACAGAATTTGCTGGCGGACTTCTCAGTGGGGAAGATGCGAAAGCGTTCCCTGACCAAAGTGTGAAACACTCGTTTTTTTTTTAACAAAACATTCTTTACATGACATTACATACATTACATTATGAGCCATATTCTCCCATGCACTTAACACAGGCAAGAGAAGAATTTGCGAAATCTACACAGGAAAGCACAAGCCGCAATCGAACTCTGAGGCCGACATGCTAACCAGTCGACCACACCTAGCTCCTAGCTCTATAGCTATCTAGCTAGCATATATGTAGATTGATATCTAGCTAGCTAAATGATCTAGCTTGCTAGTTATACGGTTTAGCTAGCTAGCTAGTAAACCATATAGCTAGCTATCTAGCAAGCAATCGATTTATCTAGCTTGCTAGATCGATATCTAGCTAACTAGATTGATATCTAGCTAAACCGTATAGCGAGCTATTGACTTATCTTGCTAACTAGATTGATAGCGAGCGAGATGTGATATTTAAGTGTATTTTTTTCCTACCTATGATTATTGAGAATTGCGAAGCCTGACAGCAGTTGATAGGAACGAGCGACGGTACCTCTCCTTCTTGCAGGGCGGGTGTAATAGTCTCTGGCTGAAGGAGCGACCCAGTGCTGTCAGGGTGGTTGGGAGTGGCTGTCTCTCATAGCTTTTAGTTTAGCTAGCGTCCGTCTGTTGCCCACCTCCTCCAGAGAGTCCAGCGAGCAACCCAGGACAGAACTGGCCCTCTTAGCAAGGCGCTCCAGTCTTTTCCTGATGCTGCCTGACCAGCACACAATTCCATATTGGATGGCTGAAGCCACCACAGTCTACTTCACGATCTAGCTAGCTAGTTATACGCTCTAGCTAGCTAGCTAGCTAGATCAATATCTAGCTATTCGTATAGCTAGCTAAACCGTATAGCTAGCTCGCTAGCAATCGAATCTACCGATCGAGATTGGATTGGATTGCATTGGATTTGCCTTTACTCGTCTCGCAGTGGAGAAATTTACATTTCACAGCAGCAAAGTTATGAAAGAAATGAAAGTAGAAAAGCAAAACACAGGAGCTGCTGGAAAGGCAGCCACTCTCGCAGCGCCGTCTTGAAGTCAAAAGAACAAAAAAAAACAAGTAACAAATAACATGACAACACAAAGACACAGAGAGACATTCATTCTTAAGCACTTTCTGTACCCTCTTTGTTACATAAAGCAGTTCCAGATAAAAGAGGAGGAGGAGAGTATCAAAGCGTCTCTTCACCAGTGGATCATATATCAGAGATACTGATCTAGCTAGCTAGATCGGTATCTATGTAGATCAATATCTAGCTATACTGTATAGCTAGCTAAAACGTATAGCTAGCTAGCTAGCAATCAACTTATCTAGCTATCTAGATCGATATTTAGCTAGCTAGATCAATATCTAGCTAGCAATCAACTTATCTACCTAACTAGATCAATATCTAGCTAGCTAGATCGATATGTAGCTAGCTAATGATCTAGCTAGCTAGTTATACAGTCTGGCTAGTTAGCTAGATCAATATCTAGCTACACTGCATAGCTACCTAAACCATATAGCTAGCTAGCTAGCAATTGATTTATCTAGCTAGCTAGATGGATATCTAGCCATACCGTATAGCTATCTAAACTGTATAGCGAGCTAGCTAGCAATCGACTTATCTAGCTAGCTAGATCGATATACAGCTCTGCTAGCTAGTTAGTCTAGCTAGTTAGATCAATATCTAGCTACACTGCATAGCTACCTAAACCACATAGCTAGCTAGCTATACGGTCCAGCTAGCTAGATATTGATCTAGCTAGTAAGATCTAGCTAGCTAAATTTCAAGCACTACTCATTCATGGCGGAATTTTACCTCAGTGTCGTAGGCCGTTACTCAAACTGCGCCTGACTCAGCCCGGTGATGTGGCTCATCATTTGAATCACAGTTTAGGGCTTTTTGGGTGGCTGCCATTAAATGGCCACTCACGAACTGAACAGGCACTCACTAACTGTACAACATGTTTCGATGCTGTGTTCATAGGGGCATGTTTTACGAGTGTTTTTTTTCCCCAATATTCGTGTCTGTTTTGCCAGCAGCTTGTCTCTATCACAGTAAAGACTTCCAATGGACTCTTGTAAAGTTACGACTGGAAGATTTCGCCGCATCCGTGCGCTCAAGGGTGTCACCTTTGTTCATGTAGGGATGCGCCCTCTGCACTACGCCGCCTGGCAGGGCAAGACTGAACCACTTAAAATGCTGCTGAAGGCAGGCTCGTCCGTCAACGGACAGTCGGACGAAGGACAGATCGCGCTGCACCTGTCTGCTCAGCACGGGCACTATGACGGGGTAACCAGATGTGTACTTTGGCCTTGCCTTCTTTTTCGTCTGGGCTTCAACGTGCATCCATCTTGTGTTGACGAAATGTGACATTTATATTATTTTTGGGTGTGTCTACAGTCGGAGATGTTGCTGCAACACCAGTCCAACACGTGCATCTCAGACGTGGCAGGAAAAACACCGCTGGACCTCGCGTGCGAATTTGGACGCGTGGCCGTGAGTATAAAAGCAAAATAAACGTCACAAGTAAGCCAGTGGTGACTGCAAAACAAGTCATTTCATCCACTTTTCATACTTGAATTGTATTTTTGTTTTAGGTGGTACAGCTGCTGCTCAGCAGTAACATGTGTGCCACTATGCTGGAACCCAAACCGTCCGACCCTAACGGGGTGTCGCCTCTCCATCTTGCAGCCAAGAACGGACACATTGACGTGATACGGTCAGAAGAATTCACAAATGTTATCAAATGATTTTAGTCGGTTAAAAACAGTTTTAAGTGTCGTTTTGCTACATTCCAATCAGGCTAATACCTGTTGCAGGTTGCTGATTCAAGCTGGCATTGACATCAACAGACAATCTGAGTCGGGTACAGCTTTACATCAGGCTGCCCTCTGTGGGAAGACAGAAGTAGTGCGTCTTCTGCTTGAAGTAAGTTGCTCACGGTCAAGGGTTTTATACCTGCGAGACACTGTGACCTTATATACATACGCGTGTGTAATATTTCATTGCGCAATTTTATGAACAAAATTACACATGTAAACATGAATACTTTTAACAATTTACAACATATTTCTAGCAATAATCAAGTGCAGTGATACCTCATCTTATGAACGCTTTATCTTACGAACTTTTCGCCTTACGAACATTAAATTCGCCAGAATATAATTTTGGCATACAAACTAGTTTTGGGCAAACGAACCAAACCACACAGAGCGCCACGCTGGCTGGCGAACTAGTTTTCATCATCCCTTTCCTTGAGTGCATACGTGGTTTGTTATCAAGGATACTTTTGCTATTATGGGACTGAAAAAAACCCTACCACAGGAAAGTGTTAAACCGAAGAGGACACAAAACAAAATTACGGTCAAGGAAGGAGATCATGACGAGGTGTGCGTTTGTGTGACTTAGCTTCCCACTACCGGTATGATAAGTCGACCATTGCTACGTGTGGCTAAGGGTGTTTCTGTGTTGTCTAAGCAACGGTCTCAGGCAATAGAAGAGGTTGAAAAACTTCTGTTGATTTGGATTAATGAAAAGCCGCTAGCAGGGGACATTGTGAGTGGGGGTTTCTCGCCGAGAAAGCAAGGTAACTTCACTCGAATATCATTAACAGGCAACCTGGAAGTTCATCCATTGACAACCACCATCACAAAGGTAAATAAAACGACTTTATTATATACAGTAAAGTCCGTTCATATTATATCGATAATACAATACAAACGGAGAAAATTACATGCATTATATTATACATAAAATATCGATGTTTATGTAGTTTTGCATATTCATTATACATAAAATAATGTATATTTTGTGTAGTTTTAAGGCTTATTTAGTAGAAAATATGTTTTATGGCGACCTGGGAACGGATTATTCTCATTTTTGATGGTTTCTTATGGAAAATAAATGTTTGGCAGACGAACTTTTCACCTTCCACACACTTTCTGGGAACCGATTAAGTTCGTAAGCTGAGGTGTCACTGTATGTTCTTGTTGTACAGCATTGTGTCTTTTTTGCTGTGGACAAATTTAATTTAAAATCTTTCATTTAACTGATTTCAAAGTAAAATTCCACTTGAGCGGAACTTGTCTTCTCAGAACTTTTGTATTTTCTCGAGACCTTTCGCACTGACTTGTTTTCTGGGTGGTTGACTTCGCTTTTTACGAGTAGCAATACTTGTTAGAATTAACATTACTGCTATTATTTAATGATGAAAACGGAATCGAAAATATCTCAAAATTATATTTAACAATTTTTGCGTTTCCCGTACAAACTTTCTTGTATGCCGTGCATATCTAAAAATGTGCAGAAATCGTACAGAATACAGCAAAATACGGCTGTTTTTTTTTTTAGTCCAGGGATAATTTCCTTCATCACACCGTTTACAATTGCACTTTGAAATATCTTCTTTCACGGCGTAAATATTTTGCAGAGGTCGCCTTGTTTTAGCTATAAAATCTGACTAGTATTATTAAAAAAATTTATTTATGTATTTATTTTTTTATTTTTATACTTCAACCTTTCTCATTTCAAAATGCTGAAAAGCCTCAATAACTTGCTGAGTCACCTTTAGCAGGAAGCTAATTTAAATTGTTTGAGATAAACATTCCATCATATTGTTCCAAAGACTGAATTTAGCTTGGTTGGACAACCCTGGTTCAACATTAATACGTTCAAAATGTCTGTAAATAAATGTTCCACTTTGTTTTTCATCTTTATATGGTATTATTGGTTTCTGTCAGTGGAAAACTTCCTTGCAGTTACAATTTCTTCTAGCGGGTGTTAGCTTACCTTGTTAGCTCATTAGCAACAAACATTCTTCCATGCTAGCTATCCGTAACCTTTTTAGCCTGTGCCACCCTCACATTTCAACGTTATTATTTTTTGCCACTATCGTTCTTCTGCGTGCAAAATGGTCTGAGTCGAAAACAAGTTGAGCGTTGACAGATTGACAGAATACGTCAGGGCGGGCAATATTTGTCACGGTTGAGAGATGATGCAATTTTGAGGACGTTAACCGGAAAAGTCATTACAGAGCTTTTGTTGTCAAGCCTTTTGGATGAGAGAGAGGTCGCAGTGACTCACTGAGTGAAAGTGAGACTGGAAGAACATTCCACATTTGAAGCATGAGGATGCAGGCAATTGAACTGAAAACTTGATTTAAGGAAAGAATATAATTTTAGAGCGTTAAAATAAGTACAGCGGTGCCTTTTGGGATATGAGTTGAATTTGTTTCATAACCGCTCCCATAGCCTCTTTCCTTGTTGACATGAATAGAATGCATTACAGCAGTACTAACAGGCAGTGGCGGGCTGTGAATTTCATCGCTAGGCCTTCAGTAGTGCTATGTCTGAATCAATTCCGACTGAAAAAAAGTGTGGTTTGACTGACCGACCTTTCTTAATGATGTCCATTTTTTCTTGAGAAGTCAGTCTTGAAAATGGCTTTAACGGTAAATCTCGAACCAAATCCATTTCTTTTCCTTCAGCCATTGTGGGTTGACAAAACTGCTATTAAATCAACACAAAAATATATTTGCTTATGCAGCTTGCTACCGATACTCTATGCTAGCTCTGGCCAGTATGCATTTGTCACTAGCGGCTGGTAATCAGAGCAGTTTTTCCGAGTCAAACTATGATTGGCTAGTGACTAGTGACTAGCCAATCACAGGTTGCCAACTCGAAATCAACAATTTCTTCGACACATTGATGCGACAGGGCCCGCAGAACTTATTGCGAAGGCCTCCAGATAGGTTGGTAACATATGATGGCATTAATGTGATTGGTTAAATGCTTAAATATGAAAACACACATCTGGAAGCAGCGCAACAGAGGGGAATTTAATGAAAGGAAGCTGAAAGACAATTTGGAATTATTTCATAAAAATTCATGGAAAAAATTTAATTCACATCAGTCCGTGATTCAGATATTTTTAGGCCAGCAGAGAAGGCTTTGCAGGCCTTGGCGGTCCGCCACTGCTAAAAGTGGTCTTCATTAAAAAGAGTGTGACTGGTACGGGGTTGCTCAATGCTATGCGTCGTCGGGATGGAAAGCGACGAGTGAAACAACATGATTACATGTGGCCTGTCGGTTATGTAACAGACTATACATTATACTGCATGACTGTCGGTTTTTTTTTTCCACTCAGAGTGGGATAAGCGCCGGAGTGAGGAACACTTTGAGTCAAACTGCACTGGACATTGTCAACCAGTTTACCACCACGCAGGCCAGCCGTGAGATCAAGCAACTCCTCAGAGGTGAGCGTTTGGTTGAAAATGTAACCCTACTGGTGTTGGGATGTGACAACAAAATATTTTTTATCTTGTATACTGCGGCTGTGTGTGACGTTTAAAGGAAAATAATAGTCCTCTCGATGGAAGGGCTTTTTGCTTTGCTTTGATATGACATGAAAAATCCTCCTTGTTGACTGCTTCCTTTCATGCGACTGACTCCGCTCAGCTTTGCTTGTGCATTGCAGACGCGTCCGCCGCTATGCAGGTGCGAGCGCTGAAGGATTACTGCAACAACTACGACCTCACCAGCCTCAACATCAAAGCGGGAGACATTATTACGGTACCAAAACATCCAGCGCAAACCACTCTTACCAAACGCAAACCACCCTGTATTTCCCTTCAAGTATGTACTTCAGAATCAATCAAAATCACCACCCTAACCATGAACCATCTCATTCTCAAAAGTAATTTAAATATATCAAATCATCAATTAACGTATAAAACGGAGTCACTATTGACATATGTGGTCTTTAAATAAGAGTTGGTGGTCTGCTGACAGGTTTTAGAGCAGCACTCGGATGGACGATGGAAGGGATGCATTCATGACAACCGCACGGGAAATGACCGCGTGGGCTATTTCCCGTCCAACATGGTGGAAGTCATCAAGAGGGCAGGTGACCACTCACACCACAGCTATGTGTGTCTGCCAATGTGTGTGTGTGTGTGTGTGTGTGTGTGTGTGTGTGTGTGTGTGTGTGTGTGTGTGTGTGTGTGTGTGTGTGTGTGTGTGTGTGTGTGTGTGTGTGTGTGTGTGTGTGTGTGTGTGTGTGTGTGTGTGTGTGTGTGTGTGTGTGTGTGTGTGTGTGTGCTCAGCAGCCTCTTTACGTAGCTTTAGCCAATCATTAGTAAGAAACAGCTACAAGCGTCATCGGCCATTTGAATATGTGAATCATAGAACCCCCCCCCCCCCCAAAAAAAAGAACTCAATTCAACCCGTCTTAACCCCCCCGCCTTCCATGAATATTTCTCCAATTGTTCCATCCAACCTCATGATTCCAACCGTAGACTGTAGATTAGCTATGGACAATTTATAACCAAAAGTGATGCGAATCTCCCTTTGACCGGTGGGAGTAAGATTTACTCATATTACCACCCCATTAACTCATTCACTGCCAGATGATGTGAAAAATGCGTGCACTCCAGTGCCAGGGTTTTTGTCATTTTCACTCAAATTCCAGGACCCACAGAATATTGAGTTTTAGGACTACATAAACATTCAATGCTGAGTTTGAAACCTTAGACTCCCTTCTTTCAACAGAAAAAAATAGTTAATTCCTAAATTATATGGGTCTGGAGTTGTCTGAGCTTGAAATGGGGGCGCATATGCTGTCCCCTGGTGGGAGCGAAAAACATTGCCAAAGGTCTGACCAGCGCTTTTTCAATGCAGCGTAAGAAACCTTAGACTTTCTTCTTTCATCAGAAAAAAAATATTTATTTCGTGCTTGCTCGGTTGTAGTTACCTACATTGAAAGAGAGGACGGCTGTACAAAAGCTAAATTCTGCCCTCTTGTGGGAGGGAAAAACATTGCTAGAGGTCTGACCGAAGCTTTACACGCAACCCCCCGTAAGAAAAAAACAAAACCCGAACAAATTCAGGAATGGTGCTCCACGTCATTCTTTTCAATTCCCGAATAAATTCGGAAATGGCAGTGAATGTGTTAAAGGCCAACCGACGTCTCCGGACAAGTTGTGTCCATCATTTGTAAAATGGCTTCAAATGACTTCTACTGGGCGTATTTGAATAAGATTCCACCGCATATAGCTATATTTTACGTTTTAAGACTCGCGCTGAATATTCAGGAAGTCTTGTTTTTGAGTTGGTGACGAGTGCGTACATGACGTCAGAAAAGGACCGCCTCCTGACTGTAAAAAAGACGCATTGTAGCGTCTTTCCATCACGTCAATATATTTTACTGTACTGTTTTTTTGAAAACCTTGTGTTACACCCAAAAGCCGCCAGCAGAGGGAGTCCAAGCTCCATGGAAGGAATTTATCAGCCTGTGGAACCGGGCTGATTCATTCCTCACAGCTCGGTGGCCATTTTCTTGCCTCTTTTTGGGTGAGACATTCCCCCGCCCGTTTGCCTCAAAATGACACGGAATAAATTCTTTAATCGGTTGCAAACATGTATGCTTTCCTCTTCAGAACTATTTGAATCATATTCATAACTGGATGTGTAACAAGAAAGCATATTATCCGAATCTGAAGCCATTGTTTTGATTCTCCAGCAATGCAAGATGTGTTGGCGTGAGGTCACGAACTGGGGCTGGGACTTTCTGAAAATGCCCAATTCGCAGCTCAATTTCTTTGCAGATTTTGGACACTAAGTCATTTTTATTGGTGTTTTGCATTTGACTAAAAACATCATACTGCGTGTTTTGGGTATTTTAGATGCTATAAAACGTTTTTCTGATGTCAGTTAAAAAACAAAAAAGTGACGTCGGTTGCCCTTTAAGGATTACTTGGATCATATATGCTATATTTTGACCAAATCTATTCATGCTGTCCAGATATAATCGTACAGTCAATGGAAGGATCCCGCAAACTCAACAGAGGCCTAAAATCACAAAGCAACCTTGAATGACCTCCCAGAAATCTCTTGTTCAAAACTTTGCTTTGAAACTCACCGTTATTCATATTTTATTTGGGGTGTGTGTTAAGATTTCCTATTTTTTTCTCCCTCTTAGTGTTCATGCCGTTTTTATTCAAATATCAGTAGGTTGAAGTTTTGTACGTGATACCCATGCTGGTTTTGTTAGCCTATCTACTTCCCATTATGAGTTAGTTTTTTTTTTTTTTTTTTGTTTTTTTTTTTTTTTTTTTTTTTTTTTTTGGGGGGGGGGGGGGGGCTAACGTTAGCATACTGTGCTTTTCCTGTTTTCTCAACATTTTACACAAAAATAGCCAGTTAAAAAAGGAACAGATTGAATCGTTGATGCTGTCTTTTTCTTTTGCGGTCAAGACTGAAACGGATTCATGGCATTTGCAATCATTTCAATGGATCATGATGATTCGGAATACAAATATTGAGAGAGCCCCAAGTAATGCTTTGTGTTGAAGGCCTTTGTTCTGCATGCTTGTGCTGCTTGTTCACATGTTACTTTTGTCATGGAAAAGTTTCTATCTCCATTGAGGTACGCTCCGCCGTTTTAAAAAGTGCCGACCATTTTCAAATATCCTTATTTTTGAAAGAAAACCACAATTGACATTCACAATGTTTGATCCCCATTTCTAATGACAAACGCATATTGGATGTGTATCCCCATTTGGGGAATTTCAGAATCAGAAAACCTTTATTTGTCCCACAATGGGGAAATTTTTTCTAGAGGTTTTTTTTTCTTCTCCAAAATGCTTTTAGAATAAGAATCAAAATTTAGCCTCGCAAATAGCTGTGGTCCACTGTATAAAGGATACCAACATATCAAAAACAGCACATAATTGAAAATAATGGCACTATAGCATTACTTTTACACATAAGTAGGACCTGGACACATAACAGCGAATAGGAAATTTTTTTGGAACAAATACAGAATCGCAAGATCTATGTATCCATCTATATATCTATTTATCTATGCATCTATTTATTTATTTATGTATTAAAAAAAAAATATATATATATATATATATATACACCCAGAATCACAAGATGTATTTACTTATTTATGTATTATGTATTACTACTTTATTTATTTATTTATCTATTCATCTTTTATGTATCTATTTATTTATTAAATAATATATATATATATTAAATATATAGACACAGAATCACTAGATTTACTTACTTATTTATTGGTTTTTAATTTATATATACATCTATTTATTTATTAGTTTACATTCATTTGTTTTTGCATCTTTTTATTTATGTATTTAGTGTGATGCATTTATTTATGTATCCATTCATCTATTTATGTATTTATCATCTATTTATTTGTTTATTACAGAATATATATATATATATATATATATATATATATATTTTATATATATATATATATATATATATATATATATATATATATATATATATATATATATATATATATATATATATATATAATTTTTGTTATTGTTTTTTTATTTATGCATTTATCTATTTATGTATTTGGTGTGATGAATTTATTTATTTATTTATCCATTTATTTATTTGTAAATTAACAAACATGAAATCTGTGAATCAATATGAAAGAAAATATAAGCACTGATGTTTCACAAGAAATATCCATATTGATAACTTGTTATTGACAATTGCGAAAAAGCACAATTGCAATCGATATACTTTTGTGACATTTTAACTGCACAGAAAGTGAGCCTCAACCCCGTTTAACCCTTTCATGTGACAATAATGATAACCTGTAACCTAATGACATGATAAGTCATCCACTATTGTGATGTTGCTGCGTGTGTGTCCTTGAAAGGGGGAATAATATGTCTTATAAAGTTACGCAACATGGAGATAGAATGCTTTTTCTTTCTTGCTAAAGTGCTATTCTTCTTTGTTTTGACCTTCTATGAGTATATTTGGATGTTTATTTCTCCTCTGTTCTCTTCTGACGAATTCTTACTTTATCTTATTTTTTTAAGTGAACTGATGAGTTGTCGTGTTGTGTTGTTGTTGCCATTTTTTTGCATCTCTTTTTTTGCACCTCCCTCCTCATCCTCATCGTCCTCCTGACCTCGAGCGCAGGCCCGTCCCCCTCCCAGCAGTGCCACACCCTGCTACTGCGCAGGCCCAACCCCTGTCCCGTCGGCTCGCCCAACGGACACCCGTACCCCCCTTCCAAAGTTCTCCCCCTGCACCTGCCCTCCCCTCCCGCCCCTCATCCCAACGCCCAACCCCTCCCTCGCTTCTCCTCGTTCGGGTACGTGCCTCTTCCCATCTCTCCGCCTTCTCTCTCCACTCCTCCTCCTCCGCCTCCGCCTCCTCTTCTCTCTACTCCTCCTCCTCCTCCTCTCTCCACTTCTCAGGAGCAGCAAAGTCAGACAGGTACATACAGTAGTACTCTTCATAGTAGCCTTTTAAGATTTATTCCCAGTCAATAAAGAATTTTTGGTGCGGTTATTATTCCTCGTATTTGCGCAAGCTTGTAGCACCCGGCAGCTTTATCGGCAAGCTTATAGATATCAAGTGTCATGACGTTGGCGATCCACGCTTTCATGCACCGTGATAATATGAAAAGCTATCCTGAAAGGGTTCATAAAATTCCACCTGAGTGTACCGTTATTATTGGGCATAATATTTTGGTGACAAAAAAAAAAAAACTGCGCTTTATTTTGTAGCATCAGTCGCACTGCCCCAATGGTGTGGAATCGTTTTAAAACCCAAAAGGAATAGTCAAGATGGCGCCGCGAGAGTGGCTGCCTTTCCAGCAGCTCCTGTATTTTGTTTTTCTATTTCTTTCTTTCCTTTCCTCTTCCTTGCATAACTTTGCTGCTGTGAAATGTAAATTTGTCCACTGCGAGACGAATAAAGGTACAGCCAATCCAATCCCAACCCAAAATTTGCATGAAAAGTGGCCAATGGCCCTAAATGGCCAGACTTTGGATACCGTTGATTTCATCAGATGTCGTTAAAAAAACGTACTGCACCAGGAAATGACTTAACCGGTTTTGTTTGTTTGTTTTTATTTCGTTTGCTGCCCTCCCCCCCAAAAAAACATGTTTCGGTGTGATGCTGTGCCAAAAATGTTGTTGCGATGGAACAGGATTAACTCATTCACTGCCAGACGTGCAAAAAATGTGTCCACTTCAGTACTAGGGTTGTTGTCATTGTCACTTGAATTTCAGGATCCACAGAATTTTGAGTTTTAGGACTACATAAACATTCAATGCAGTGAAAGAAATCTTAGACTCTCTTCTTTCATCAGAAAAAAAGTTAATTCCTAAATAAAAAAAATGTAAGTAGTTTAATTGGTAAATAGGTAAATGAATAAATATGTAAATAAATCCATAACTAAATACAGACATAAATAAATGCATAAATAAATGCATAAATAAATAAACAAATACATAAATATATAAATACATGCATAAATGAATAATAACAATAATTAAATATATAAATCCATAACTACATACATACATAAATTAATGTATAAATAAATAAATACATGCATAAATGAATAAATAAATAAATCCATAACTAAATACATACATAAATAAATGCATGGATGGATGAATGAATAAACAAATAAACAAACTAATAAATACATAAAAAATACTAAATAACTAAATAGCTAAATAACTAACTAACTAAATAAATAAATAACTACATAAAAATACCAAATAACTAAATAGCTAAATAAATAAATAAATAATACCAAATAACTAAATAGCTAAATAAATAAATAAATAAATGAACGGTATAGTATAGTATAGTATAGTATAGTATAGTATAGTATAGTATAGTATAGTATAGTATAGTATAGTAATTGTGTGACTTCAGTTCAAGAAGACCATGAGCAAAAAGCTGCTGATAATTTATACCGTTTCTAAATGCAGGCTATTCCAATGGGATCACATGTCCTGTTTTTGCACTTGTATAATAGAAAAGGAAGTGAGCAGAAATGCGTTTGGTCATAAGTGTGTCTGTGTGTGTCCTTTTACGTGTGATGACAGGATCTCGAACTACCGAGTTGAGTCCTCAGGGTTCTCCCACTTTGGGCCAGCAGAGCAGCACGAGTGAGGACATCTGGGTGCTGCGCAAACCACTCACAGGTAAACGCGCGTGTGCGCGTGCGTGCGTGCGTGTGTGCGTGCGTGTGTGTGTGTGTGTGTGTGTTTTGGTCAATTAAAGTACATACACTACAAACACATGCACAAACACACACACAAAAAGCTCAACTCTTTACTATGCTATGCTAAATCTTCACAATGTTAGCGTAGTATAAAAACCGAGCTAATGCTAGCTAGCCCTTCAAACAATGACATTGAACGTCTGCAGGTTTTTTTCAAATTATTATTTTTATTTATTCATTTTAATTCTCAGTATTCTCATTTTGGAATGTAATTAAAGGAGGAAATTATTTCACTTCCGGGTTGAGTGAACGCCGGCGTGTGTGGCTGCCGCTGCTCACCCGCAGAAAAAAATCATCCTGTGACTGTAAAGTGTCCTTGAGAGTTTTGAAAGGCGCTTATAAATCGAATGTATTATTATTATTATTATTATTATTATTATTATTATTATTATGGACATAATTTATTAAAATGTGTATACTGTATTGTCGTACCACATTTTACTCTCAGTGATGTTTGTTTTTTCCTGAAGTGGAGTTACTTTTGCCACCTTTGGTCTTCCAGGTAGTGAACGCAGCGGCAGCGTGGGCAGTCTCGGAAGCGCCCGTTCGTCAAGCAGCCTGCAGGGTTCGGGGAATACGCATGTGTTAACCACGCCGGCGCCCAGTCCTCACCCGGCACCCACGCCGGGTGTCAACACGCACGGCCTGAATGCTCCGGGTCTCAATGCGCAAGCCGAGGGGGTCAAGGTACAACATGCTTTTTTTGTGACTTGTGGTTGTTTTGTGTGTGTGTGCGTGTGTGTGTGTGTGTGTGTGTGTGTGTGTGTGTGTGTGTGTGCATTGTACATGAGTGTTCATATGTCCCGTGTCTTCTTTTAGCTCCTGGCCACAGTCCTGTCCCAGTCGGTAAAAGCCAAGGAGCATCTCTTGGAGCAGTCGCAGTCCATTGAGCAATCCACCAGTAAGAGCCGAAACAATACGCAAACGCAGCATGTATGGTACGCTTTGACTTGAATGTGTTTTCTCTTTACTTTTTTTTTCTTCCTCACCTTCACTTCAAGGCTCTTCTGCTTCCACTGTGCACGAGCAGCGGCCATTTGAGCGCAAGGCCGAAGAGGACGATGGGAAAGTGAGTTTTTGTTTTTTTTTTTTTTTGGGGGGGGGGGTTGTTTTCTCGCTGCTCACGCCAAGACGTCTTGCCGTGTTCGAGAATCAAAACAATGGCTTTAGATTCGGAGAAGATGCTTTCTTCTACAACAAACGACGAGTGGGGGGGGGGGGGGGGCAATGGGAACCCCGACAATGGCGAGAAGCAACTCGCACACGGTGGTGCAGAAACGGAACAATTCCAAAAGGATTACGGGATGGAGGGTGGACCGAGCAACGAAGACAAAGTCCAGGGTAATACAAAGTACAAATACAAGTTGACAGCGTCCCTTTTTCGTACCCGCTGTCCTGAAGAAGGAAGCGGGTAGGTGTGGCCCCGCCCCCAGCTGTCAATCCGAACGTGACAATATCGAACAAGTAGGATGTTTATTTGCCGGAGCAGCATTGCACGACATGAGGATACAAAATAACCGTTTCGTAACAAATGCGTACGACAATTTTCTCCAGCATGACAGCACAGCAATCGGGGGGAGGGAGAGGTGTCCACCGACGCCGTGGCAGAGCGGGTGGATCGCCGCGATGCAAACGCCGCGTCGGCCTCACGGGGGCCGCCGCCTCGGCGTCGTCCTCTTCTGGCTTCTTCCGTTAGCAGGGAGAGCCATTTTTGGACAACTGTTTTTTTTTTTGACAGCTCGCATGCGTGCGAAGCCGTGCGCATTTGGGTCAGCAGAAAGCGTCAGCGCCGACACAGTAATAAAGATCGATAATACGAAATATAAAATGATTAAAATGACACTAAAAGTTATAAGATTTATAAATGAACTGTCAGCATTTTGGTATATAATAGTATTCAATCGAAAACAGTGGCTCAAAAACAACAGATTGACATCGTATACTATCCTATCGTATAGGACACGGGTCAGGAACTTTTTTGACATAGAGAGTCATAAAAGTAAAATATTTAGAAATGTTTTTCAGTGAGAGCCACACACGCGAGTATGCGCACACACACACACACACATATGTGCGCGCACGCAAACACACACGCACGCGTGGCCACTTTTCAACAAAATGTCAGAATGTATTCTTTAAAATAACTTTGTGATAGTACTCACTGTTAACATGAATGGTTTACCGTTCCTCATGAGTGGTAAAAATCCAGCCAAACGATCGGAATGAATCAAGGGGGGCGGGACTTTTTGAATATCCCCAGCTTCGAGGTCATTAGTGGCAGTTTTGGGCAACTTTAGGTCATTTTTCTTGGTGTTTTGCGTTTGACTAAAAATATCACCCTGCGTGTTTTGTGTATTTTAGCTGCTACAAAACGTTTTTCTGATGTCAGTTGCAAAACAATAAATGGTGTCGGTTGTCCTTTAAGGAGGCATTGCGGTCTCTGATTTTACTCGCGAATGCTCATGACTCCTCGGATTCCCGCTGTCACCATGGAGACAGGCAAAATGACAGGCACGTGGAGGAACCGGTGGGTTTGTTGGGTGTCTTTTCTCACAGCATTTCAAACCTCATACTGTTGCACAAATTACATGCTGGCCGGACCGCGTGAGCTTCTACAAGCTTGTGTTTGCACCACATTCTCCTCATTGGAGGGATTCACACTGCATTCACGCTCTGCGGCACTGATAAACATTTGCGAATCACTACAGTGACATATCAGGGTCACCGGCAGCAAATAGTTCGAGATAGATAGAGTCCCTCCCACCGCAAAAAAATAATAATAATTTCCTTTATTAAGAGTTTAAACTGTATATCATAAAATATAACCCCTAACAAACACTGAATCGTTCGAAACTTAAAATTTCAGTTTGTATATAGGTAGGACGTCTGTGCTTATCAATTTATTTATTTGTTTGTTTGTTTATTTGTTTATTTGTTTGTTTGTTTATTTGTTTGTTTGACTGATTCTTTATTATGAATTTATTTATTGTGGCTGTTTGTTTATGTATGTATGTATTTATTTATTTATTAACTGTTTTTTTTATTTCTGTATTTGTTTGGTTGTCCAATTACTTTATTTGCCTGTTTATTTGTTTTGGGTGAATTTATTTGTCGATGAGAAGGTTTCTTCAGCCGTCATCTGTACAAATTTGAAGGTTTCGGACGTTTCGCCTCCTATCCAAGAGGCTTCGTCAGCGAACTAAAGTCTGACTGGTCGTATCGGCCCTATTTATATATCCCTAATGTCCAGCCATGGCGGCGCCGGACACAGCGATGATAGGTCCCTACTCTCAGGTTGCGGGGAGCAGAGGACCACTCCATGGCGTGGCCTCTCCCGGGTATATTCTAAAATACATCTGTTTGTCTATATGTTTTTCTTTCTCTAACTTTTGGAGACAGTCTATCATTTCTTTCTTGTATCTATTGGAAGGGTCCCTTTTTAGTTGCTCATAAGTGTTAGAATCACTGATTAACCTATTTATTTTGTCTTCATAATTCAATGTGTTGAGAAGCACTGTGCATCTGCCCTTGTCTGCTGGCAAAATAGTAATATTTTTGTCTTTTTGTAGAGTAGTTAACGCCTTTCTCTCTTCTAATGTTATGTTGGACGGAGGAAGTTTGGCACTGCTGAGAAGAGCTGATATTTTAATGCGTAGATCATCTGCCTCTGCATACGAAAGTTTGTTATTTTTAATAGCCGATTCAGTAGCTGTGATGTAATCTATTATAGGTATTGTTTTAGGAGTCACTGAGAAATTTAAACCTTTGGTTAGTACCGCCTCGATCTAATCATTAGTACCGGTCGATCTAATCGATGGACCACTCCTGTACGACTGAGAGCTTACACAGACGTGAATTTATTTGGTTATTTATTTATTTACTTGCTTACCTATTTATTTTCTTGTTTATTTCTGTATTTCTGTATTTATTTATTTATTTGTTGTGGATCTATTTATCTGGTTATGTTTTATTTACTTGCTTACCTGTTTATTTATCTGTTTATTTGTGTATTTATGTATTATTTATGTATTTATTGTGGATCTATTTATTTGGTTATTTATTTACTTGTTTATCTATTTGTTTCCCTGTTTATTTATTTATTTATTTATTTTTATTTATTTATTATGTGTTTATTTAAGTATTTGTTTGGTTATCTATTTATTTAGTTATTTATTTATGTATTTGCCTGTTTATTTATTGTGGATATATTTATTTGGTTGTTTATTTATTTACTTGCTTACTGTTTATTTATGTATTTGTTTGGTTGTCTGTTTATTTATTTATTTTTATTCGCCTGTTTATTTATTTGGCTGTTTATTTATCGTGGATGTATTTATTTTGTAATTTATTTATTCATATACTTCCTTACCTATTTGTTTCTTTATTTACCTATTTATGTATGTTTTATTTACTGTGTGTTTATTTACTGATTTGTTTGGTTGTCTATTTTATTTATTTATTTATTTATTTATTTAATTACAAGGATGTCATTCCTGACAGTTTAAGACAAGCGCGCGGTCAGTTCTAATATGTGCCCTATGCTTGATCAAGACGGTGCATTTAAAGGACAACCGACGTCTCCGGACAAGTTGTGTCCATCATTTGTAAAATGGCTTCAAATGACTTCTACTGAGCGTATTTTACAAATATTCCACCGCATATAGCTATATTTTACGTTTTAAGACTCGCGCTGAATATTCCGGAAGTCTTGTTTTTGAGTTGGTGACGAGTCTGTGACGTCACTGAAGGAACGCCCCTGACCAAAAAAAAGGACACTTTGTAGCAGTCCTTCCATCACGTCAATATATTTTGATGTGCTTGTTTGGTCTGAAAACGTCATGTTGCACCAAAAAGAGCCAGAAGAGGGCGACCAAGCTCCATATAAGGAATTTATCAGCCTGTGGAAACGGGCTGATTATTTCCTCCCAGGGAGCTTGGTCGCCATTTTCTGACTCGTTTCTGGGACGCTACATTGCAGTCCAGATGCCTCAAAATGACACGGAAGGACTTCTTTAAGGGATTACAAACATGTATGCTTTCCTCTTCAGAACTATTCGAATCATATTCATAACTGGATGTGTAACAAGAAAGCATATTCTCCGAATCTGAAGTCATTGTTTTGATTCTCCAGCAATGCAAGACGTCTTGGCGTGACGTCACGAACTGTGGGCGGGACTTTCTGAAAATACCCAATTCGCAGCTCAATTTTTTTGCAGATTTTGGACACTTTAAGTCATTTTTATTGGTGTTTTGCATTTTAATAAAAATATCATACTGCGTGTTTTGGGTATTTTAGATGCTATCAAACATTTTTCTGATGTCAGTTAAGAAACAAAAAAGTGATGTTGGTTGTCCTTTAAGTGCCTTGGCGACGATTGTTCATCATGCAGGGAAAAAGCAAATGTGTTTTCTTTTTACTATATTCAGCCAATTCGCCCAAGTGTTCATTTATATTCGACTCCCCCAATCGAGCAGGGAACGCTAAATGAAGGAGTTATCTTGGACTGAGCCGCAGACCTCATTCGAGGCGTGTGCCAAAAGCTATTTGAAGGGTCGGTTCACCCTCATTACAAAAAAAGCAGTGAGAGCAATCTTGACATGCAAACTTTTTTTCCTTTTCTCTGCTAAATATATCCGCCCCAAATGATAGAACGTTTAATTATTTTCTTCCACCGCACTATGACAATAAAGCTGACTTTGACTTTGACTTTGACTTCATGCAAAAAAAAAAAAACGAGCGTTAGTTTGGCTGACATTTTTGCATCCTCACTTATACAAGGTGTGATTTGGGAGTGATGTGACATTGAAATTGTTGTTTTTTTTTCCTCTGGACATTCTGTTTTTTTTTTAAATTGCACTCTATTTGTCCGGGGGGGGGCATGAAATGATCTGCTAGAGGATTGAAGATTATTGTCCGTCCCCCGTCGAAATTCATGGCGCAGGTCAGCACAGCACATTTGCCAACCACAAACTTGTTTCAGCACTCAAACACTACTTGCTTTTTTTTTTAAATTATGTTCTTTTCTTTGGGGTTGTTTTTGTATTTGCAACACAGCTTTTGCCGGTGTGATGGCAAAAGCTTCACCCTGCTGTTAACTGACTCCTATAGATTTGAAGATTCGTGCTATCACAAGGTTGCCTCTTATATCTTGTGATCTGTCCTGAAGTTTGATAGTCCTCAGTCCTTACGTGAATGAAAATAACAAATTGTAATATTGAGATTTAGGACAACATAAACATTCAATGCAGTCACAAAACTCTGACTCTTTTTTTTGCATCAGAAAAAAGAGTTAATACAGAAATTATATGGGTCTGGAGTTATCTGAGCTTGAAATTGGGGTGGCTGTAAAAAAGGCAAATACTGCCCCCTCGTGGGAGGCAAAAACATTCTGACCAGCGCTTTATCGGCACCCCCGCAATAAAACCAAAACCCGAACAAATTCGGGAATGGTGCTTCATGTCATGCTTTTCAATTCCAGAATAAATTTGGGAATGGCAATGAATTAGTTAAATATGCCTTCAAAATTAGATACACTGCAAATACTAAGTGCATGACAAATACTGTACCTCTCATCATCGGCGCATATTATGCAGGACTTCTGATACTCTTTTTTAAATGTAGCCTTCTTTTTCTTGAAAGCTATCGACTCCTTTTCCGTCTACTGGCGTTGCCAAACTAATTTTGCTAGCTCCTGTGTTTCATTTTAGCGGTAAACTATCACGTGATCGAGAAGTATACCTGCATCAAGACTGACTGACATACTATAGACCAGGGGTCGGGAACCTTTTTGATTAAAAGAGCCATAAAAGTAAAATATTTAGAAATGTTTTTCAGTGAGAGGCACACACACGGGAGCACACGCACGCACGCACACACACACACACATGCAAATATGCACGCAAACACTCATGCGCGCGCGGCCACTTTTCAACAAAATGTCAGAATGTATTTAAAATAACTTTGCGATACTTTACTCACTTTACTAGACCTTTACTCACGTGAACATGAATGGTTTTCCGTTCCTCGTGATTGGTAAAAATCCAGCCAAATGATCGGAATGAAATTCAACTTGCCGGTCCAGAGGCGAAGTTACTGCTAGCTAGCCTGCACACGGCTCATTAGCTTCCACACTTGCTATCTGCAATATACTTCTCGCAGAAGTATATTGATGCTAACGTTAATTAACATGGGGCTTGTTAAAATGTCACTGACATTCGACTGTTTCATCGATGGTGTTGTTTCATTGCAAATTAGAATCAGAACCTTTTCTCTCCACAAAGGCGAATCCTCCAGTGCATTCAAGCTGAAGTGTACTCGTCTCGGTCATTTAAAGGACCGTTTACCTGTTTCAACATGACAGCCATTATCATCCAATCAAAATTGCGCTTTCCGCCAAATGCAGCCCCAACAGGAAATTAACAGCAAAAAAGCAAGAATACAGTGGGGCCTTGGCTTACGAACTTAATTGGTTCCCAGACAGAGTGTGTAAGGGGGAAAGTAGGTAACCCAAAAATTAATTTCCCATAGGAAACCATTAAAATGAGAATAATCCGTTACCAGGTCCCCATAAAACATAATTTTCTACTTTCTAATTTTCTAAGACTTAAAACTAAACAAAATATACCTTAATTTATGTATAATAAATATGCTATAGTATTATGATAAACTGTAGAGAAATAAACTGTACTGTACTGTACAATAAAGTCATTTTATTTACCTTTGTGATGGTCGTTAATGGCTTGATGGAATGGAGTGTCCAGCTACCTCAGCATTAAGCACTTGATGAGGAACGTAACCTTCTTCTTTCACCATCTTGAGGAATGATCCCTTGTAGGTGCTTTCTCTGTGATAATTGTATCTAGTTCTTCATCAATTTTGATCTGTTTAGCTGGGTTGATAGCTTTTTGCATCAAGTGTACAGATGGCTTGTGCGGGTTATTTGTGGAGCCTGATTGATGAGATATTTTAACCTTCCAGTCTACAATGTGCTTTTGAACTATCAAAGTTGAAATGGGTCCAAATTTCACTGTTTTCTATCCATTTTCTCACCATTTTACCTGTTTTTTTTTCACTTTTGTTTTAAGCTCTGTCCTCTCCCTTTCGTGTGTGTGTTTCTCTTTAATGTTTAACCCCCCTCCCCCACTGCTGGGTTCTTGACCAATCACGTGGCTTTAACTGAAGACGCCATTTTGTTTTTTGGAGAACGGCCTCACTCTCTGTAACCCGATCCCCCACTGCTGCGTTCTTGACCAATCACGTGGCTTTAACCAAAGACTGGGGGCGGGGAATAGAGGACAAAAACAGTGGCCACCATTTTTTTGTTAGGAGAACGGGCTCGTTCGCGAACGACACATCAGTCAATGTGGCAGCTCTGTGTGTATCCCGAAAAATAGTTTGTATGCCAAGGTATAATTTTCATAAATGTAACGTTCGTAAACAGAAAAGTTCGTAAGACAAGGGGTTCGTAAACCGAGGTTTCATTGTATGTATTTAGTTTTATCGCCGAGCCATATGCAATCATCAAAAGAGCCATATACATGGCTCGCGAGCCATAGGTTCCCGACCCCTGCTCTCGACGGACATAACAGATAATCCGTTAATCTCTCAAAATAAAACATCCGTCAGATTCCAAAATAAATAAATCTGAAGTTATGTAAGTTATTTGTTCTTTCTGTACGGCCCGGTACCGAAGACCCACGGTCTTGCAATTGAACCTTCCATCCAGCATGTTGTCTTCTGTCTTCTAGAAGCAGGCAGTGGTGACATGGCTGGGCGAGTTTCAGCTCCAGTTCTACACCACCCACTTCCTTACGGCGGGGTATGATCTCGACACCGTTAGCCGCATGACTCCTGAGGTAAGGTCAAGACTCCTGACCCACTTCATGCCCCGCCCCTTTTTTGGATGTCGGTCAAGATTTCGCTCGCCATCCACACCCTCACTGACTCATATAACGTCATCATGACCCTCGTGGTCTCATTCACCTGATAAAGCACCCTCCCTTGAGTGCGAAGACTCACCCTGGACCAGTCGCTTCCTGTGGTCTATCCGCTCCATTTACAAATCCGTGTTTACAAATCCTCAAATGGCCGCTCAGACGTTTTCCCTGAATGTGTCCCTGCATGTGACTGTGCCTGTGCATTAAAGCTGACACAGCGGTATGATGTAAAACCCTGAAGCAGGGGCCACTCACCAAAGATTATCAAGACTTAATGTTCCTTGAGCTAAATGGACCCTATGCACTAATCTCGACCGGATATGTCAAATGCTTCACATTTCAAAATGGTGAAAAGGTTGCGGTAATTAAAGGTTTGTTTGTTTACGTCAAAGGACATGACGGCGATCGGTGTGATGAAGCCCGGACATCGGAAGAAGTTAATGTCAGAGATCAGCAAACTATCCTCGGCGGACTGGCTGCCAGAGCACAAGCCCGTAAGCATCACAAATGAACAGGATATGTAGATTTTGGCAGCAGCTGATTCACACACTGAATATTCAGACAGTTATAAAACAATGCAAAGACTGACTTTGAACTGTGCCTTCTGGTTTTTCTAGGGCAATTTGGCAGATTTCCTTTCTCACTTGAGTCTAAGTCAGTACTACCAAGTCCTGGTGCAAAATGGTTATGAAAACATCGACTTTATCTCAGACATCAGCCTGGAGGATCTGCAGGAGATCGGTATTTCCAAACTTGGTAAGGTCATTTTGGAAGTCCTTTTGGATTTATGATCAGAAATTTTAAATTAGGATGGCATGCAACTTCGATCCTTTGGTCATGGACTGACCTCTTAACCTCGGCCTCTGGATACCGGTTGAGGGAATCTAGTTTGTTGGAATCCATGGTCACTTTCCTTGCTATTTGGAGATGTAAGAAATGTATCGGTTTTTTGTACACACACTCCTTCTGCTTATCTTCACTCAGGCCACCAGAAGAAGCTCATGTTAGGAGTAAAGAGACTGAAGGACTTACAGAGAGGAAGTCTTGGTCCGGAGGTTCAGCAAAGTCCCTCCACCCCTCCATCAAGCTCAGGTGGCGGTAGAATTTCGGAGCCCAGCACGGAGGCGAGGGTACAGCGAGAATGTGGTGTGAGCCCGTTGGCGAAACCACGCCCGAGTGTCTCTCATTCCCCAAATCCACCGCATATGTCGACGCGAACGCCTCCGCAAACCCCCACGCACGTTCGAAACCAGCAGGCCTCCCCTCGGGCTCGGCCCAGACCTTCCACCCAGCAGACGGCGGTGGCAAATTCCGCCGTGCCGACAGTCCGGCTTCCGAGCGAGGAAGAAGAGGAGCGACGGAGAACTCACAGCCTGATCGGCCCCGAAACGGACTCGCGCTACGCCACCGTATGCCGAAGCAGTTCCGCACGTAGCCCAGCCAACGACATCACCGTTAACCGCAGCCAGTCGTCGGTCACACTCCGTCCTCGCCGGAAAGGTCGGCCCCCAACGCCTCCGAAGCGGTCCTGCTCTTCCATCAGCGGGGCCGATGGGGAGACCGAAGGACAAGGGGAAGGCTTCCTCGGTCTGCCGACGTTTCGAGAAAGACGAGCCAGCGACTGCGGCAGCCTGGGGTCGGCTTTGAGAGATCAGGAGTCCGCCAGGCTGGGGAGGTCAGAGGGGGCTTCTGGGAGTGTGCGCAGCCTTGCCGCCATGCTGGAGACGTCCATTGTGAGCGGAGCCACAACCCTGCCAAGGAATCTGGGAAGCAGCGCCAACTCTGCGCAGGTGTTTGTGTTTTCAGTCCCGACATTGTCTTTGTCACGTATTGAACCAGGTTTCCATCAAAGACGAAGGTTTCCTTCAGTTCCCCAACGTACAGTTTGGTAGAAACGGATCAAGAACCCACCAAGTTGTCCACTCCTTTTCGACTCCGCTCTTAAAATGTCTTAACGATCATGTCTTTTCCAGGTGAGCCCCCCAACACTCCGTCGCCAGGCCGGCTCAGGCGGTCTTGGATCGGACGATGACGACGTCTTGAATCGACACAGGACCATCAGTCGACCAGAGGTCAACCAGGAGGAGGTCCCCGTGCAACCGGCCCAGCAACGTCCAGAACCGCGACCCCGTTCCACCGTTGTCTCCTCCAGCACAGAGATCTCAGACAGTTCTGCGACCCTCCGGAGGAAACCTCGCCCTCCTTCAACGGACCCCGTATCGCCTGTGTCTCCTACAGTCGTGACCATGACAACCGGCTCTGATACCTTACGCAGGAAGCAGCGAACGGCTGAACAAACAGAATCCGTCGTCCTAATAAGCAATAAACAATCAGACTCGTCCAAAAGTCCGGTCGATTCATGCCGGCAGCAAAACGGTGGCGTCGTCCTGAGGCGGAGACCTGTGTCGGAAACGTCTGACAAGATGGAGAAGACGAGGGAGAGCTGTGAGTGGATGGAGGCCAGAAAGTCCTTGAAGCCGCCGGTCTCGCCCAAACCTTCCTCGGTGGGGGTGAGGAAAACGCAACCCGACCCTCCAACCCCGACTCGACGGGTCCCCATACCTGGTCCTGAGAGTTCTGACACTGCACAGAGTCCCGGTAAGACTTCGACGTGAAGATTTTAATATTCTGGATGTGCTTCTTCGACAGTGCGGTATTTTGAGAAAACGCTTTCTTGGCATCAGTGACCATTCGATATTGTCCTTCCACTGACGTTGGGGTTAAATGTTTTTCTTTGTATTCAGAATTGATCTTGGTTGCACTCCCTGGTGCTATGTACTATCTTTTTGACTGCTTTATCAGAATCAGAATAACTTTTATTTGTCGCACAATAGGGAAATTTGCAGTCCACAGCAGCAATTTCAAAGGGGGGTAGGGGGTGAAAGGATAGAAAACTTTATTGTCCATGTTATGTTTGTTGCAGCTTTGCTGCAGCTTCAGCTATTGTTATCGCGCTATATAAATCAATATGTATTGCATTGTGTTGTATTGTATTGTATTTTAAGAAAAATGGTGAAGTTATGGCTAATATAAGGGAAAAAATGTTCACTGGTCTTTCAAGGCATTACTGTGTATTTAAAAATATAGAATTAGTTATTTCGATATTTTCGGTACTATGTGGTCTATTATTATTATTATTATTATTATTATTATTATTATTGTTAAAATATATCAGACGTTAGCGTTCTGACCTCATAGTGAAAAAATGGACACTTGTAAATATGGGTTGATGCAATATATCAATATGCCTTTCTTGATACTTGCACTATGTACAGTTTTTATGATGAAACGGTTTTGCACATTTACATTTGATGAGTATACAGTTGACATTTTTATTTTGTTATGCTTAGAATATCTTGTTTTCTATCCTTTCACCCCCCCCCCCACCCCCATCCCCGTTCAAATTGCTGCTGTGGACTGCAAATTTCCCCATTGTGGGACATATAAAGGTTTTCTGATTCTGATTCTGACCCTGGCCCCAATACTCCAGTGTGAAGTTTTCATGGTCTCCCTGTGTGGGTTTTCTCCGGGTATTCCGGTTTCATGCCAAAAATATGCATGGAGGGTTAATCGAACACTAGAAATTGGTCCCTGGGTGACAGTGTGAGTTGTTTGCCTCTGTGTGGCCTGCAATTGGCTGGCAACCAGTTCAGGGTGTCAACTGCCTATTGCCAGAAAAGATGGCAGGTGGGTCTGGAGCTGATCAGCACCCCACCTACACTTGTGATGATAATGAGAAAATGTAGAAATTCAAAATTCTGTTTGTGACAGCCTCTTTATTATTTTTACGGCAGAGACAAAGCGTGTTCTTCCTCCTGTGTCACCCAAACCTCGCGGTCCTCCGACAGCACCCAAACCAGGCAAAGCTGCCGCCGCCTCGGCCGCCACCAGTCCGGCAGCCACCAGCCCCGCGGCCACCATTCCCTCCCCGGCTCCCAAACCCTCCCCGCCACCTTCAACCGCCCCTCTTCCGGCTCCCGACGTGCCCTCCGGCCCGTCCCTGTCACCGGGATTGCCTCTTACGTCGCCCTCGCCCGCCCAGAGCCCCTCCACGCCGTCTCCTCACCCCATCAAACCGCCGCGCTCCTCCATCGCCGGCCTCTCCATCGACCTGTGGGGAATGCAGGAGGAAGAGGAGCGGAGGAAGGAGAGGGAGCAGAACAAGCACAAAGATCAGAAGGAGGAACAAGAGAAGAAGTCGCTACAGAAGGAAGGGGAGGAAGCCGAGGGGGCGCAACATCGTCTGGAGGAGACCAGCGCCTCTTTGGCTGCAGCTTTACAGGTTGTCGAGCACAAAATCACAGATGACGATGCACAAAATGAGTGAGTATTTTGCCACGTGGGAAGGCAGAAACTATTTCATGTCTGTACCTGTTACATCACGAGCAACTAGGGTAGCACTTGTGTGGAAAGTGTTCTGAAATGGACGCTTATGAGGAAGCGGAGGGCAGTCGAGTGATGCATTCAGGTGCGCTCAGTATTTTTCGGTAGTAATCCGAGGCATAAAAAAAACATTTTTGGTCGAGAACCGAGGCGTTCCAAAAACCGAAGTCCGACTGTACATTTTTCAGTTATCTGTACCACAGTTATAGTTTATAGTATTTTGTTTTATATGCATACATATGTATCTTTTTTCAACTTACTCACTGCCATTCACAAATTTGTTTGGGAATTGCAAATATGACGTTGAGCGCCATTCCTGAATTTGTTTGGGTTTTGTTTTTTCTTGTTTGGGTGCCAATAAAGTGTCATGATCTGGTTGGCGACCAACAGGTGGCGCTGTCGGCCGCGCCTGCACCTGCACGGGTGCTGGTCGTTACAATCAGTGACACTTAAAAGGACACCTGGCACAACCATTCGTTGTCGGGTAATTGTTAAATGTCATTGTATGCTGTTGTATGCATTGTATGCATGTATGCATGCTGACTTTATTTTAATACAATTTGTCAAACACAACCTCCTGCTCCCTCCTGCCTGCTTTTTGGGATCCGCACCCGCCATCACCACCTCGCAAAACGTGACATAAAGCGCCTGCCATGGCCTCTAGCAATGTTTTCCCTTCCACAAGGGGGCAGCATTTCCCCTTTTTCCATGTTAGCACTTTGTTCCAGCTTCAGCTGTTGTATAAGTACTGAATAAACCAATATGTATATATTGTATTGCATTTTGTACAGCCGCGCCCATTTCAAGCTCATATAAATCCAGGCCCATACAATGTAGGAATTAACTCTTTCTTTTCTGATGACAGAAGAGCGTCTAAGGTTTTTTACGCTGCATTTAATGTTTATGTAGTCCTAAAATTCTATATTGTGTGGATCCTACAATTCGAGTGACAATGACAAAAACCCTGGCACTGGAGTGGACACATTTTTGTACATGCCTGGCAGTGAATGAGTTGAATTAGCGCAGCTGGTTTCTAATCCTCATCAGTGGTCTTTCTGTTTCTCTCTTTCTCTCTCCTCAGCAAAAAGACAACGGTGTCCATCCTAGATGACATCGGCAGCATGTTTGACGACTTGGCTGACCAACTGGATGCCATGCTCGACTGATTGAGTTGTAACCCCCCCCCCCCCACACCCCCCATATGTCCGCTCGCCGCTTTTTTTCCAGGTGGCGTCTTAAAAAATGGTTCCGCGCTTACATGGCCACCGATGCTTTGAGCTGACTGAGAAGAAGCACAATCATTCTCAAGTCCTTCAGACGAGAAGAAAATAAAAAGCACATGGACTGACTCACTAAAGAGGAAGGCGGGATAGACAGGAAGCTCACAATTGAGTGCTAACAAAAACTAAAAAAAAGCAACATGCAAAATAGACCATACGTGTCCCTGTTTCCCGACGATGCAGTTTTCCTAATTCTCAGTTTTCCTAAAAGAGAGAGAGAGAACGAGAGAGAGAGAGAGAGAGAGAGAGAGAGAGAGAGAGAGAGAGAGAGAGAGAGAGAGAGAGAGAGAGAGAGAGAGAGAGAGAGAGAGAGAGAGAGAGAGAGAGAGAGAGATGCATTTCTCTATTCACATCGTTGTTGTTGCTGTTGTTGTCGTCCAGTTAGGAGTGTGTGTGTGCGCGCGCGCGCGCGTGCGTGTGTGTGTGTGTGTGTGTGTGTGTGTGTGTGTGTGTGTGTGTGTGTGTGTGTGTGTGTGTGTGTGTGTGTGTGTGTGTGTGTGTGGTCCTATAATGAAATGTCAATGTCCGCCTTCCAATAATTCACACCCTACTTAGTCCGAACGATCGCAAGGATTTGTGCCCGCAATTCCGGCGGCCATTGAAACAACTGACTTGAAACTTTGTGACTCCTACCACTGAAAAACACACAAATTTATTCACATCCTATTTTATAATCTTGCTGGTTGTTTTTGGTGGCGTGATTGCTCAGAATCAAAATGACATACATGCATTATGCAACAACAGAAAAAACAAACAAACATGCAAGCACATCCCACTTGTCCCTCTGCAGTGAACGCTGTTTTTTTTCAAAGATAATCCTATATTTCAACGCTTTTCATGGTACATCCAATATAGTTGATGATAGACAGTATCTGCGTGTTTGAGCTGTTAGAGCTCCCCTATTGTCAGTTAGTCGTACTGCCTCTGCCCCACCTTCAACCCACTGTCAAGAATTTGTTTACTCTGCATCTCTGTGCCTTCTTGGTCGTGTTCTTTCATACTTTTCCTCTTGTTGTTTTCTGACTCTTTTTGTTTCATGGCCCCCTTATGAATCTCTCATTGTATATCCACGTTAGAAGACGCTTGTAGGCAATTGAGAAGTTTTTTTTTTTTTGCAAATCCGATATTCTTAATCACCTTTGCTGCCCCAAATGTCCTCAACTCCGAATTACCACGGGTGAAGTCCCCCAACAAAGAGTATTTTTAATTCCTTTTTGGGAAAAAAAGATTCCAAAATATATTTGAGAGACAGATATATGGGGGGAATGACAATATTAAATATGGATCGGCGGTGAGCTGATCAATCTGTACATTTATGGTTGAATGTGTTGTGAAGGCTGTTGTGCCGCAGTCAGGTCTCGAGGTTTTGATTTTTCTGCTGTGACGATGCATTCCTGTACAGATGTGAACAGAATAAATGTAAGGATTAAACTTGTGCACTGTGTGGGCTCTAATTTGCTTGTTTCTGCAGTTCTTATTATCAAGTGGAATAATAGCTCAGGTGAGAAAGACGTCGGAATAAGACCAATTCCTGTTTTGTAAGACATACATTCACTATGGCAGGTGTGCTAATCAAAATGGCAGCATTTATCAGTAATCGTGAAAATAGCTTTCAAGTTCGAAAATGTTTGAGAGCTTTGAAAGGCGTATATGAATGAAACGTCTTCTTCTTTTACTTTCGGGTTTTTCCTTCAAAGGGTCGCCACAGCAAATCAGTGTCCTCCATCTTTAGAGGATATTCTTATTACTACTATTATTATGCACGGACTCTTGCTTTTGAGTGACGTACAAGGAAATTTTTTTGCTCGTCTAATCTATTTTAAACTGAAGGTTCGAGTCGAAGGACAGTACTTCCGGTATTACATTTCGCTGTTTCTCTTTCCTTTTCCGCCCTGTCTTTTCGCTTTGCTGCAGCGATGGAAGGCCACGTTGAAATGGATTCGTTAATCTCTTTTCTTATTTGTTCACATCATGGCAAAAAAAATCCATATACTTCCTTGTTTTACTTTCAGAAGTTTTACCATTGCCGAATAAGAAAAGAAACGAACATAAGGTGAGGTTTTGTCTTCGATACTTCGACGCCATGTGGCGTCTTGCCATGTGCTCGATGAAGAGCAAATTCGGATTAAAATTGTTCAAATATTTTTTTAAACTTTAATGTGTTATATCGCTGTTATAAACTATGCGCTAAGTTTGCACGTTGTAGTTAAATTGAGCGTTTTAGGAAACTTGTCGAGCATGGAACTAAGAACTTTCTACATTCAATGTAACTGAATTTTAAAAATGACCCAGATCTAAATTTTGGTCAGAAAAAGTAACCACGGTAATCAAATTATTTTCACAGTGAGAGCAGATGAAGAGCCCACCACCGAACATGAGGAAACCTAGCAGAGTGAGTCCGCTTTTTGAAAGAGGGGCCCTCGTTTTACGACCAATGTTTACGCAATACCAACGTTTTCAAAACGGTAATTCTCAGCGTTTAAAACCAATTACAGGTTATAGATATAGTAATCCAATGTAATAACCTCAGACTGGAGGTAGCGTCGTAAATCGAGGCCCCCCTCGAATGCAAATGAGCCGGTGATGACAAATTTATTTCTGACACCTAATATGACAGCTGACCTACAGCTTGTGATTTTACCCTTTATCCTGAGGCTTCTTGAATATTCAAGAACATTTTAATCCCTTTTACGTTTCCGCTAATATTGTTTTAAATGTTTTTCTCAGTATACAACATGACGTCTCGGATTCGAAAAGGGTCGGCTCTAAATGAAGAATGCTTCCCTGGCTGGATGCGAGTCACGGTGAGGTTTTAAGGATCCGTTGTCAGTGGTTTCTTTTGCCGATGATGACAAATCAATTAACTTTTCTGACATCTACTATGACAGCTGTCCTACAGCTTGTGATTTTACCCTTTATCCTGAGGCTTCTTGAATATTCAAGAACATTTTAATCCCTTTTACGTTTCCGCTAATATTGTTTTAAATGTTTTTCTCAGTATACAACATGACGTCTCAGATTCGAAAAGGGTCGGCTCTAAATGAAGAATGCTTCCCTGGCCGGATGCGAGTCACGGTGAGGTTTTAAGGATCCGTTGTCAGTGGTTTCTTTTGCCGATGATGACAAATCAATTAACTTTTCTGACATCTACTATGACAGCTGTCCTACAGCTTGTGATTTTACCCTTTATCCTGAGGCTTCTTGAATATTCAAGAACATTTTAATCCCTTTTACGTTTCCGCTAATATTGTTTTAAATGTTTTTCTCAGTATACAACATGAAGTCTAGGATTCGAAAAGGGTCGGCTCTAAATGAAGAATGCTTCCCTGGCCGGATGCGAGTCATGGTGAGGTTTTAAGGATCCGCTGTCAGTGGTTTCTTTTCAAATCAATTAACTTTTCTGACATCTACTATGACAGCTGTCCTACAGTTTTTGTGATTCTGCTTTTTAGCCTGAGGCTCCGTTATCGTGGTTTTTTTATACATTTGAAAGTATTTTCGATAGCTTCATAAGTATTGTTTTTCTTCTACATAGTGACATGTCGCAAAGGTGAAGGTGGACCGGTCCAACTTGAGGACACATTTTAGCTGACAAGGATGTGAAAGTTGGTACGTTTATAATTAAACTACTTGTTTTGAGCCGGCGATGCAAATAAAATTAATTTTCTGACACCTACTATGAAAGCTGAACTTAATGATTCTAATATTTTGAACTGAGGCTTATAAATTTGGTGAAACCACACAATTGGCTCAAATAAAGGTGCTGAATTCTCTTTCCTCTCACCACAGGTGACAGCGTTCTCCACGTTTCAGACTTTGCCACTACTGCTGAATGGGCTGTCTGCAGGCCTGCTTGTCTGCAAAAGACCCACAATCTTCAATTCCCTAATAAATTCTGAAATGGCAGCAAATGATATAAGGGCCGTTATGAATTTAGGGAAACCATTTATTTCATCTCTGCATATTACATACAGAACACACAAGAAATTAATGAATACTAGTTTTCAAATCAAATAACTTAAACCACTCATTGTGGTTTACATATAATTTGAAATTTTGATTGGGACTTTAGCTAGCATTGTGGCACTTCACGTGCTCGTCTTTGCTTTTGAAATGATGTGGGGGGTCAGGTTTTTTTGTTTGTTTCATAATAGTGTTAAATGCGTTTAGAATATCAATAGAGTGAAGCAGGGCGCGCCTGCTTGTGTATTTGGTGAACTGTGTTCGACGCCCTCCTTTGAGACCAATTACAGTAAAGTCTCGTTATATCGATAGTACTGCTTATTACAATACTATTTCTATGAATGTAAGGAGAAAATTTACATGCTGCAGGATCGGATATATCGATATTTTTTCCGACTCCCAAGAATATCGAAAGAACGAGACTTTACTGTACTTGGAGGAATCAGAAAACCTTTATTCGTCCCACAATGGGAAAATTTACAGTCCACAGCAGCAATTTGAAAGGATAGAAAACGATATTCTAAGCATAGTAAAATAAACGTATCAACTGTATAGTGTAAATGTGCAAAAAAACTACACATAGTGCAAGTATCAAGAAAGGCATATTGATATATGTAGCTGTATTGCATTAACCCATATTTACAGTACAAGTGTCGTGTCCAGTTTTTTTTTCAACGTGTGATTATTGAGAATTGCGAAACCTCACAGCAGTTGGTAAGAACGAGCGGCGGTACCTCTCCTTGCAGCGTGGATCTAACAGTCACATGATTTTCTACTAAATAAGCCTTAAAACTACACAAAATACATATACATTATTTTATGTATAATAAATGTGCTATTGTGTTGTAATGAAAAATACATTTTATAATAAAGTCATTTTATTTACATTTGTGATGGTCGTTGATGGAATGGGGTGGGAGGATATTGGAGGGAGGGAATTGCTGTTTGGAAGGAGAGTCACATTCCATAAGGACAGTAATTTAAAGAAATAAACTAGTGTTTAATAAAGTTGTTTTATTTACCTTTGCGATCGTGATGCTGCAGCCATCTCCTCGCCCTCAGGTGACAACCCCTGAATTGCTTGCTTCTGCTTGTCCTCTTGAAGGCACATCAAATCCTCTGTGTTGAGGACCTCATTATTGGTCAGCAACAAGCTCCTCGATGTCATCTGCATCGTACGACGCTTAAAGTTCTCCAACTATCCGTTGCTAGCTTTAAAATCATCGATAAACAATCAACTTCCAGGTTGCCGCATGACGATATCTGAGTGAATTTGCCGTGCTTTCTCTGCAATAATCGCTTCATTCACGCTGTCGCCTGCAAGCTGCTTTCCTTATTCCAAATTAACACATTTTTCAACCTCTTCTTTTGCCCGAGACTGTTGCTTTGACCACATGGAAACACCTTTAGCAACACACGCACCTTTAATTGCTTCTTTGTTCTGATTTTTTTCGGATACGCCCAGAGCTGCCACAATGAGTGATGTGTCGTTCGCGACGAGCCCGTTCTCCTAAAAGTGGCAGCCGGCTTGTTTTGGTCCTCTATTCCCTGCTCCCAGTTGTCGGTTAAAGCCATGTGATTGGTCAAGAACGCAGCAGCGAGGGGAGGTGGTTTAAACATTAAAGAGACAGGCAGACGACAGTGACAAAATGGATAGAAAACCGTGAACTTTGGACTCGATTCAACTTTGATAGTTCAAAGGCAGAGTGTAGACTGCAAGGTTAAAATTCCCATCAATCAGGCTCCAGAAATAACCCGCACAAGCCTGTACACTGTACACTTGATGCAAAAAGCTATCAACCCAGCTAAACAAACACGATTGATGAGGAACTAGGTAAAATTATCACAGAGAAAGCATCTACAAGGGATCAGTCCTCAAGATGGTGAAAGAAGGCTGCGTTCCTCAAGTGTTTAATGCTGATTAAACTCCATTCTATCAAGCCATCAATATACAGTACATTTTATTTCTTTAATTTTAATACCATAGCAAATTTATTATACATAAAAGAAGGCATATTTTGTGTTGTTTTAAGGCTTAGAAAATGAGAAAAAGCAGAAAATTGTTTTACGGGGACCTGGGAATGGATTATTCTCATTTTAATGGTTTTCTATGGGAAATTATTTTTTGGGATACACACTTTTTGCCTTACATACTCTGGGAACCAATTAAGTTTGTAAGCCAAGGTATCACTATGCAATTTTGATTCTGAGCAATCACACCACCAAAAACAACGATCAGGATTATGTAGATGTAAAATATCTCATCATGAGTGTCGAAGGACTTGTCAATACCTGTGCTGAATAGTCAGTTTAAGATGAATGGCATTTTTTCACATTTGCTATTAGTATATATTTTGTACCTTTATTGTTATTATCTACCTTTTATTTTAGAGGTTATAACACAAAAGAACAACTAAAAACAACTAAATAAGTACATTAGGTGTCTCACTCTGGGCTCCACTGTGGTCTTCAATTCCTCAATGTAGGTCGCACACAATATAAACGATGAACGAGTCACCCCTACCCGATTCAACGTCCTGATTTGCGTGCGCGCACCTCACGTTTGCATGCAGGTGCGCGCACGCTTTGTCAGTCAAAGCAAGCGGGGGCCCGGCCGGACCCGCCCCCTCGGTCCTCCTCCATCCAGTCGCAAACGCCGGGGAGTGCCCAACATACACCCACCGCATCCTCCTCACCATTAACCCACCTTTTTTTTTCGGTCGAACCGGTACCAGACTACCAAAGCGACGTCTGTGCTCATTATCGGCCGTCTTGTTTCGCCTTCACCCGCCATCGGCTGCTGAACACCGGGTGGACTTTCCGGTAGGCCTCGATGCTCGAATGGTTGCGTAGTTGCTAACCCACGTTACATTTTGAAGCTTAACAATCGACAATTCTGCGTTTTGATGTGATTATGATGATTATTATTAATTCGATGGAAGGGGGAGTAGTGGTCTGATTTTGTGGAGCGGCCAGCCGTGACAGGCGCACGAAAGGCGGATGCTGATGGAGGATGTGACTCGACCTACTTAGGCGAGATCCATTAAACAGATGGCTCGGTGGGAAAGAGATCCGTGATTTACGATTCCCAAACAGGGTCTCGGGCGGCCGCATCCGGCTTTATAAACCGCATCCCGGCAGGGTGGGGCACGTAAGGAGAAGAGAGGCTCGCAGAAGTGAGTGTTTGAGTCATATTTGGGTCGAAAATAGGCGTTTAACCTCGGGCTAACTTTTGCTTCCTCAGAAGTGCATGTGAAGGAGAACCAGGGTTGTTATGGTGAGCGAAAATTCACGAAATAAAAAACAAAAATTGAAAAAAAAAATATATATCATAAATTATATATAGTTGAAGAAATGAAATTAAAACAAGTACTCTAAAAAAAGAACAAATGTCTTGTAAGACGACAAACTGGACTTAAAATCTAAAAAAATAGTGTTCCATTTGTCAATTAAGTTCAGATCTATCTATCTATCTATCTATCTATCTATCTATCTATCTATCTATCTATCTATCTATCTATCTATCTATCTATCTATCTATCTATCGAGATTTACTTTTAATGTACTTTAGTATTATTGTACAGTCATCCAAGAAAAAAATGGTGGGTAAAGGGTTGTGGTTTACTTTATTACACAATATTTATTTTAACCTTTTATAGCACGCAAAAGATACACCATGAATATGTTAAAAAAATACTAAACCTACTAAAAATCAAACAAATTTTTAATTGACAACCCCTCAAAAAAGTACTTAAAACTCAATAAAAAATACAAAAAAATTAAAATACATAATGAAAAATCCAATATCAACCTGCACATTTTGAGTATACAGTAATCCATCGTTTTTCATGACCACCCGATAGACGAAAATCCGTGAAGTAGTTATGTAGTAATAAACCACTTGATAAGACAGAAGGAGGTGCTGGGTGGGGCCTAGAAGATGCACAGCCAATCCACATGGCTGTAAACCACGAGATCCCGTGATGTCATTGGATGACGTCATCACCGAGAACCAATCAAACTACAACAATGTACAAAACCTGTCATTAAGCATTTTTTTTAATCTGAAAGTTTTTTTTTCCCAGAAAAAAAAATATGTGATGCACTGAAACTGCGATAAGTGAACTGTGAAGTAGCGAGGGATTACTGTAATCAGTTATTGATTTTTAAAAAAATGAGCATTGCTCTCAATCGATTGATCGGGTCAGTCTCCACTGTGTCTATCTGCCGCAAACAAAGAGACATGTTTCGTACTTGAAGGCCGCAGCTATTTTAAGACTACTATTGATGCCAAAACACAATAAATATTTTACATACTTTCCATCTTATCGTTCTGTAAGCGTCACGAATATCGACGATGGACGACTTAGACGTTCCCCAAATGCGGAGGGAAGTGGAATCGCTTCAGTATCAGCTGGCCATCAACAGGGAGAAGTCTTCCATCACAGTCACCGAGTGAGTGTAAACAACATCAATATTTTAGGATGTATCTTGAGAGTCTCGGATATTGTCATCGGAAATTGTGGCCAAAATATAGAGTGCACAAAATAATCATTTTTATTATTTATGAAAGACAAACCTGCACAATAGCGGGCAAAGCACAGGTGTCAAAGTCAAGGCCCGCGGGCCAAATCCGGCCCGCCACATCATTTTTTTCGCCCCGCGAAAGCAAATCAAACTTGTTAAATTCCATGATGATTGCTAAAATCTGAGCCAAAATGTCATATTTTTGGATGTCAACCACAATAAAAGTCATTATTGTTGACTTCAGATTTGAAAACGAGTTATTCATTAATTTGCTGTGAGCTCTATATGTAATATTTGAAGGGATTTAGACATTCTAATGGGTTCCCCAAATTCATAACGGCCCTCGAGAGGAATCCATAACTACAATGTGGCCCGCGGCAAAAAATGACTTTGACACCCCTGCTGTAAAGTGTCCTTGAGAGTTTTGAAAGGCGCTTATAAATGAAATGTATTATTATTATTATTGCATTTAACTCATTCACTGCCATTCCCAAATTTATTCGGGTATTGAAAATATGATGTGGAGCGCCATTCCCGAATTTGTCCGGGTTTGCTTTTTCTTGCCTAGCAGTACCAATAAAGCGCTGGTCAGACCTCTGGTAATGTTATTTCCTTCCTACGAGGGGGCAGCATTTGCCTTTCGTACAGCCACCCCTATTTCAAGCTCAGATAACTCCAGACCAATATAACTTGGGATTTAAAGGACAACCGACACCATTTTTTTATTTCCTAACTGACATCAGAAAAATGTTTTGCAACATCTGAAATACCCAAAACACGCAGGCTGATATTTTTAGTCAAATGCAAAACACAAATAAAAATGACTTAGTGTCCAAAAACTGCCACAAAATGACCTTGGAACTGGGAAAGTCCCGCCCCCAGTTCGTGACGTCACGCCTGGACGTCTTGCCTTGCTCGAGTATCAAAACAATGTGCTCACGGAGTTCAGATTCGGAGACGATACTCATCCAGTTATGAATATGATTCAAATAGTTCTGAAGAGGAAAGCATAAATGTTTGCAATCGATTAAATAAGTCCTTCCGTATTAATTCGAGTCGTCAGGACTCCAATGTAGCGTCCCAGAAAATGCACAAGATGGCGCACAAGCTCCGTTGGAAATGGGCTGATTTGTCTGCTGGGAATTTGTGAACACTTCTATATGGTGTTACCGCAATTGGTAGTCTTTGTGCGACACACAGTGATTCACCATTGCGTTATTTATGTGTTTTCCTTCTAATTTCGCCATCAACACGGATCAACATGATGTTTTCAGACCAAAAAAAGTACCCAAAATGCATTGTGTGTCGCTCGCTCAGGGGTGTCGTGACGTCACGTCAGGCATCGTCATCAACTCGAAAACAAGACTTCCTGAATATTTAGCACTATTCTTAAAACGTAAAATATAGCGACATGTCGTGGAGTATTTGTAAAATATGCTCAGTAGAAGTCATTTGAAGGGATTTTACAAATTATGGACACAATTTATCCGGAGGTGTCGGTTGTCCCTTAACTATTTTTTTCCGATGACAGAAGAGAGTCTAAGGTTTCTTACACTGCATTGAATGTTTATGTAGTCCTTAAACTCAATATTCTGTGGGTCCTGCAATTTGAGTGAAAAATGACAAAAACCCTGGCACTGGAGTGGACACATTTTTGCACATCATCTGGCAGTGAATGAGTTAATAATGCCGCCTTCAGTCGGGGGGCTTAATTCACCTCGTAATACCATCACGTCAATTCGACCGTACATCAATGCTCCCCAACAGCACATGACAAAGCCATGTGCATTATAAATATTAATCTTCTGTAAGAATATGACAAAAACATGCCCATGATTATATTTTTGCTTGTCAAACTTATAACAGTTCCACTCTATTTGAGTGGAAATAACAAAAACCCTGGCAGTGGAGTGGACATATTTTTGCACATTTTCGATGCATTTTATGGTCGCAAATCAGCGTTTTGTGCACGTTCTATGAACGCCGCTGCTACAAGTCATGTGAAGGATTGTTATTTACGCCACATATGCTCATCATAAATCAACAACCATGTATTAGTGGATTGCTACGCCGTTGCGTATGATCAGGTGTGATTGACCTAAAGTGCATATTTTTCTTCAGGTTGGTGAAGTGGATTGAGAGTTGCGTGTGCGAGGATCCTTTCCTGAACCCGGAATTGATGAGAGCAAATCCCTGGGTGGAGAAGGGGAAGTGTGTGATCCTCTGATGATCGTGAAAATATATCTTCGCACTCAATGCACGGATGCACCATGAATAATATGCGCTCACACAGTCATGCTGCACTAAACACGTACGCGCACACACACACCTACCTATGCTCTGCTATAACTATTTATTTATTTGGATTATTTGAATTCTCTTAAGACTGCTGAGTGTGTGCGTGTGTCTGTGTGTGTGAGTGCATGGCGCCGAGTAGCTTTTTAGATGTTTGTTTTTATTGGCTCTTTACACTGTCAATCAAAAATAAAGACTGTTTAGAATTTAATTGAACCAAAGCGGTAGCATACTTTTTGGTGGGGGTCAGGGAGGGCTACAGGAGTTCCCGGATGTAAACGTTGCGTCGTACAGCGTTGGACATGCCTTCGTTGAAGCGGAACCACACATCGCTGTTGCCCACCGCCTTCCCCATGGCGAGCACGGCACATTTTTGGCCTAATCGAGAGGAGTGACAGAGAGAGCATTGCTTTTAAGATTTTTAAAATCTGGGGAATAAGTAAACGACACAATAGGGGTGCCCAACAACAACAACCCCCCATTTTATGGAGGAGGGGGGTTGGGGGTCATAGATGGATAGATCAATCAATAGATAGAAAGCTAGAGAGATAGAGAGCTAGCTTGCTCTCTAGATAGATAGAGATCTAGCTAGCTACCTAGATAGAGTCTTTCTAGCTTTCTATCTGGCTAGCTAGCTTTCGATATAGCTAGCTAGCTTTCTATCTATCGATCTGTCTCGCTATCTAGCTAGATATCTTTCTATCTAGGTAAGTAGCTTTCTATCTATTGATTGATCTGTCTGTCACGCTATCGGGCTATCTATCTTTCTAGCTAGATAGCAAGCTTTCTAGCTCGCTATCTTTCTATCTAGCTCGCTAGAAAGCTCGCTATGTAGCTAGCTAGAACGATAGCGAGCTAGAAAGCTATCTAGATAGCAAGACAGACAGAGAGAAAGATAGACAAATAGATAGATCGATCAATAGATAGAAAGCTATCTAGCTGGAGAGATAGAAAGCTATCTAGCTGGAGAGATAGATAGAAAGCTAGCTAGCTAGAAAGCTCGCTATCCAGCTAGTTAGATAGAAAGACAGCTAGCTAGAAAGATAGCTAGCTAGAAAGCTAGCTAGATAGTGAGACAGACAGAAAGACAGAGATAGATAGATCGATCACTAGATAGAAAGATAGCTAGCTAGCTATGTAGATAGATAGCTAGAAAGCTAGCTAGATAGCGAGACAGACAGAGAGAGATAGACAGATAGATAGATCGATCGAAAGATAGAAAGCTAGCTAGCTATATAGAAAGCTAGCTAGCTAGATAGAAAGCTAGATAGCTAGCTAGATAGGTAGACAGATAGAAGTCTTGCAATATCACCCTGGCAGGTCTAGAATATAAATGGGAGTAGACTGTATGGTAAAATACAATCTTATTGTTTGGACATGTAGCGTGATAATAGTATTAAAAACATGGTGAAATTGGATAGTATTCATTCTCAGTAAAATTAGGGCAACCATTTTATTTTATTAAGCCCTTCCAGATGTTGTATTTTCAGATCTATAAAGCCCTTTCGTGGAACAACACAACCGAGAATAATAATTTACAATGGCAAAGCAAACCATGCCAGTCAGTGGAAACGAAAACACTTTTTTTTTTTCAGTACCTGAGTCTGAGGTTGACGGCGCCTTCGTCTGTTTGGGTGCAACGGGGCGACCGAAAAAGTCCATCGCTTGCTGTTAGGATGCAAGAGCATTGGGAAGTTTACATTTTTGCCATCATTTGTGTGAACTCGGTCAGAAGCCACGAGTCAGAAATGGCCTCATTTAAGGTCAAGAAATACTTGGTCTTCATTAGCCTCATTTAACAGTCTCACCATGTGGGACTTCATCCCGGTTGTGTCAATTTGTCCTCATTTCTATTTAAAAATGACAGCAGTTGTAGTCACGAGCACCGCCTGTGGGCAGCACAGGAAACTCGCACATTGGGACTCAACACGCAAGAGACATATGTTTCTGGTGTATAAGGCGCACCACCCCAATTAATGTTATATTTTCTAACTTTTTCCATACATAAGGCGCACCGCCCACTAAGGCGCAGCTTCAATGAATGACAAAAGTTTTCCAAATACATTGATACCTCAGTTTACAAACCCCTTGGCTTACGAACTTTTCGGTTTACGAACGTTAAATTTATGAAAATTTTACCTTGGCAAATGAACTTTTTTCGGGATACGTGATTGGTCATGAACGCAGCAGTTACGGGATGGGGGTTACAGACAGAGAGAGAGTGAGGCCGTTAAACCTTAAAGGACAACCGACGTCTCCGGACAAGTTGTGTCCATAATTTGTAAAATGGCTTCGAATGACTTCTACTGAGCGTATTTTAATAAGATTCCACAGCATATAACGATATTTTACGTTTTAAGACTCGCGCTGAATATTCAGGAAGTCTTGTTTTTGAGTTGGTGACGAGTCCGTACGTGACGTCACTTAAGGACCGCCCCCTGAAAAAAGACGCATTATAGCGATCCTTCCATCACGTCAATGTATTTTGCTGTACTGTTTGGTTTGAAAACCTTGTGTTGCACCCAAAAGCCACTAGAAGAGGGCATCCAAGCTCCATGGAAGGAATTTAGCAGCCTGTGGAAACGGGCTGATTCATTCCTCACAACAGCGGTGGCCATTTTTGGGTGCGACATTCCCCCCCGCCCGTTTGCATCAAAATGACACGGAATAAATTCTTTAATCGATTGCAAACATGTATGCTTTCCTCTTCAGAACTATTTGAATCATATTCATAACTGGATGTGTCACAAGAAAGCATATTCTCCGAATCTGAAGCCATTGTTTTTATTCTCCAGCAATGCAAGACGTCTGCGTGACGTCACGAACTGGGGGCGGGACTTTCTGACAATGCCCAATTCGCAGCTCAATTTTTTTTGCAGATTTTGGACACTTTAAGTCATTTTTATTGGTGTTTTGCATTTGAATAAAAAATATCATACTGCGTGTTTTGGGTATTTTGGATGCTATAAAACGTTTTTCTATTGTCAGTTAAGAAACAAAAAAGTGACATCGGTTGTCTTTTAAAGAGACAGGCAGACGACAGAGAGAGAATGAGCAAATGGATAGAAAACAGCAACATTTGGAATCGTTTCAACTTTGATAGTTCAAAGGCAGAGTGTAGACTCCAAGGTTAAAATATCCCATCAATCAGGCTCCACAAATAACCCGCACAAGCCATGTGTACACCTGACGCAAAAAGCTATCAACCCAGCTAAACAGAACACAATTGATGAGGAATTAGATACATTTTATCGCAGAGAAAGCACCTACAAGGGATGATTCCTCAAGATGGTGAAAGAAGGTTACGTTCCTCATCAAGTGTTTAATGCTGAGGAAACCGGCCACTCATTTCCATCAAGCCATCAACAACACAGCACAAAGGTAACTAAAACGACTTTATTATACTGTACGGTTTATTTCTTTAATTCTAATACCATAGCACATTTATTATAGATAAAATAAGATATATTTTGTGTATTTTTAAGGCTTAGAAAATTAGAAAGTAGAAAATTATGTTTCATGGGGATCTGGGAATGGATTATTCTCATTTTAATGGTTTCCAATGGGAAATTAATTTTTGGGATACACAATTTTCGACTGACACACCCTGTCTGGGCACCAATTAAGTTCGTAAGCCAAGGTATCACTGTATAATATTATAAAAATATAACTGTTTTCCTAATATAAGGCACACTACATTATAAGGCACTACAGTAGAGGCTGGGGGTACGCAATACTTTTTCTCCAGGGGGAAATGGCTGCTGACAGTAGTTGCGAGAACTGTTGTGGCTCAATGTGACTTCATAAATAAGGCACACCTGCATATTCAGCACAGGGTCATCTTTTGAAGAAAATCAAGGCTTTTGGGTGCACCTTATACACTGGAAAATACAGTATGTAAAATATCTCATCATCACTGTCGAAGACTTCCTAATAATAGACCTTTACTGAATAGTCAGTTTAAAGTGAATGGTCATTTTTTTAATATTTGCTATGAGTATATGCTTTTGAAATTTATTTTCATTACCTCCCTTTTATTTTATAGGTTATAACACACACACACACACACGCACACACACGCACACACACACACACACACACACACACACACACACACACACACGAAAAAAAAAGCAAATAAGTAGACTAGGTGTCTCACCCTGGGCTCCACTGTGGTCTGCTTGACAATGTTTTCCAACCTTTGATGATGATTCCTGTTTGGTTTGCGAGCAGCGCTTGGTTTCTCTGCTTCTTTCTGCATAAAACACAAAAAAATAAAATAAAAATGAGAGAACTAGTAACTACGTTCTGACAAGTGAATACGAATAACGTAACAATCAGGGCCTAATCGATTAATCAGTTCCAGCCAATGTCATTGGCCAATATTGAGTGGTAAGAGGGAAAAAAAATTCAGCTTTTAGAGGCAGACTGGATTTCATGATAACAATATATTATAATCAAAAAGAGACACAACATTTCTATATCGGTCACACAACTACAAAAAAAAAAAAAAATCACCACTACGGGGTTCCGCTGCAACGAAAGCTGTTCCGCCCTCCTCATCTTCTCCTGCTCCATTTCCCTGCTGATGGTTTGTTTGGCCTGATAGGTCAACTGGCGGCGCAGAGGCAAGCCCGAGAACCTCACCACTTCCTCCACACGTCTACGGACACATGTAAACAACTATAGTACACAAAGCTGGAGTGGGGGGGCACTGCGTGTAGTTTAATCTCGAGAGGAGAATAAATGTCCCGTTTTGCATGCTTTAAATTATACATCTAAAATCAAAGCTAGATTTAATCATTCTATAAAAAGATAATCCTCTTAGCAATGATTTTCATCCCTCAACCTCAGCACGTACTCAATGCATTGCCTATAAATACCCCAAAATTAATTTGTTTGATGGTGTGTTATTTAGTGCACATTTTATAAACCAACAGAATCACTGCCATGTTCGGGTTACTTTCATGCCACATCATCCAAAAGCGCTTAAAGGACAACCGACGCTTCCGGACAAGTTGTGTCCATAATTTGTAAAATCACTTCAAATGACTTCTACTGAGCGTATTTTACAAAGATTCCACGGCATATAGCTATATTTTAAGTTTTCAGACTCGCGCTGAATATTCCGGAAGTCTTGTTTTCGAGTTGATGACGATGCCTGACGTGACGTCACGTCTGGAACGCCCCTGACCGAGAAAGCGACACATAATGCATTCTGGGTACTTTGTTTGCTCTGAACACTTTGTGTTGATGGCGAAATTAGAAGCAAAATACATAAATAACACGATGGTGAATCATTGTGTGTTGCACCAAGACTACTATTTGATACGAGCTGACACAAATTCCCAGATGACAAATCAGCCCATTTCCAACGTAGCTTGTCCGCCATCTTGTGCATTTTCTGGGTGCTACATTGGAGTCCAGGCGCCTCAAAATGAGACAGAAGGACTTCTGTAATTGATTGCAAAGATTTATGCTTTCCTCTTCTGAACTATTTGAATCATTTTCATAACTGGATGAGTAACAAGAAAACATCTTCTCCGAATCTGAAGCCATTGTTTTGATTCTCGAGCAAGGCAAGGCGTCTTGGCGTGACGTCACGAACAAGGGGGCGGGACCTTCTGAATCTGAAACTTTCTGAGGTCATTTTGAAGTAGTTTTGGGACACTTTAAGTCATTTTCATTAGGTGTTTTGCATTTGACTAAAAATATCAGCCTGCATGTTTTGGGTATTTTAGATGCTATAAAAGGTTTTTCTGATGTCAGTTAGGAAACAAAAAAAAATGGTTTCGGTTGTCCTTTAAGGGTAAGAACTAAGTGGCCCAACGTTGGCCTTCAGAGTTTACAGGCAGACAGCAGAATCCTTTGGTCCAAAAACTGTCCAGGACCTGAAGGAACAAAGCATCCCCAGATGATAACGTGTGAGTGTGTGTGTGTGTCTGTCTCCTCCAACATTATTATACTCAACGAAAGATAACAAAATACGAATTGAAATTTTAGTCAACAAAACAAAAAAAGGAGTGAAAATCTGCTTGAAAATCTACAAAAAGTGAAAATATCCATTGGTTTTTCAGTTATGTTCTTACATAATCAAGGTTTCTTTTTAATGTATTTATGTTGCCATTGTACGACCAAACCTAAAGTTTGAACATGCATTTGGGAGTTTATTAACACCGACTGTTTTTAGCTTACATTCCACAAAAACGCCATAAAAATAAATTTCCGAAATTGACTGCCAGACAATGTGTAAAAATGAAGTCACTCCTCTGCCAGGGTTTTTGTCATTTTCACTCGAATTCAAGGCCCCACAGAATATTAAGTTTTAGGACTACATGAACATTCAATGCAGCGTAAGGAACTTTAGACTCTCTTCTTTCATCAGAAAAAAAGAGTTAAATCCTAAGTTATATGGGTCTGGAGTAAATAAATTCGGGAATGGAAGTGAATGAGTTAAACAATTAAAACTAACACTGAAACAAAGACAAACTACAAAAAGCTTCTTGAACAGAAAAAGTGTCAAAACTAACACTTACATAATATAATAAACACAATAAAATAAACACTACTTTGTAAATGCAATTTACTCATTCACTGCCATTTACAAATTTATTCAGGAATTGAAAATATGACGTAGAGCACCATTCCCGAATTTGTTTGGCAATGTTTTCTCCCTTCCACAAGGGGGCAGCATTTCCCCTTTGTTTCAGCTTCAGCTGTTGTTAAAGCGCTATACAGTATAAACCAATGTTGAGTGAACGCTGGCGCGTGTGGCAGCCACACGCTGCTCACCTGCAGAAAAAATATCCTGTGACTGTAAAGTGACCTTGAGAGTTTTGAAAGGCGCTTATAAATTAAATGTATTATTATGACCATGATTATGCTTATGATTATGAGCATGATTATAATTATGATCATGATCATCATTATTATTATTATTATTATTATTATTATTATTATATGTATGTATTGCATTGTATTTTGGACAGACGCCTTCATTTAAAGCTCATACAACTCCGGACCGATATATAATGTAGGAATGAACTCTTTTTTCCTGATGAAAGAAGAGAGTCTAACTAAGATTTCTTACGCTGCATTGAATGTTTATGTAGTCCTAAAACTCAATATTCTGTGGGTCCTGGAATTTGAGTGACAATGACAAAAACCCTGGCACTGGAGAGGACACATTTTTGCATGTCTGGCTTTGAATGAGTTAAAAGGCCAAAACTACTTTGACCCTGTTGTGTACTTACGGCTCCAGGAGGTATGTGTACTGTCCCTCTGGTGTGCGGTCCTGCCGGTAAGAGAGGTTGTACGCCAACATGGTGTCGATCAACTCGCACATTTGCTCCTTTTCTCGACGACTGAAAAGCTGCGGGTTCACCTGGAGGAAAAGGAAGATTTTATTGAGCCTTATTTGTCACGGGGAATGACTTTGGGAAGCTTCAGGGGTATACGAACAGGCCGTAGCTTGGGAGAGATAATGTCAAGGAGCAACGTGAGAATGTCCAAGGTGAGGTTGAGATGGCTGATCCTGGTTCTGATGCTGGCCGGAACGTCAGACAACATGGTGGACAGGGCGTTCCTGCAGCTCTGCAGATGACTGCTTGCCTACGGAGGACAGCACAGCAATTCACGGAACAATGTGGCAATTAAAATAAATGTACAATTACAATAAGCAAGGGTTCTCAAACCTTTTCTAATCAAGTTAAAAAGTGTCTCCAAGTGCCTCAATCATGATATAAAATAAACAACAACCGACTGGGGTCGAGGATTGAACCTTGAGGAACACCACAATCCAATCCATACATTTCTGACATTGGGGTTATTTTATAAAGCGGGTTTCCAGCCATCCATCCGTTTTCCGTACCGCTGACTCCTCGTTAGGGTTTCGAGGGGTGCTGGAGCCTATGCCAGCCGTCTTCAGGCATGAGGCAGGGGACAGCCTGAACCGGTTACCAGCCAATCGCAAGGCACACAGAGACAAACAATCATCCGCGCTCACGCTCACACAAAGTGACAATTTGGAGTGTTCAATCAGTCTGCCATGCATGTTTTTGGAATGTGGGAGGAAACCGGAGGACCCGTAGAAAACGCACGCGGGCCCGGGGAGAACATTCAAACTCCGCACAGGGAGGCTGGACTGGGTCTTGAACTTACGATCTCAGCACTGCAAAGTCGGCGTGCTAACCACTTGACTACTGGTTGAGTTTGAAAATCTTAAAACAGTTTTGAAGTAAACATCCAAAAACTGAGATTCACCTCCTGGTGGCTGTGCGGGTAGCTGATGCGCGGGACGTGCGGGTGGGCGAACAGAAAGTGATAAGCGACGGACAGGAATGGCAGGTACTTCATGAGAGTAAAGTTCTGCCCGTGCATGATGACTTGGTTGAGCCGGTCGGAAAAAACCATCCAGTCCAGGGCGTCGCACACATTCTGCAGGTTGGGATCTCGTACTCTCATTGAGAGGTAGTTGTCGTACAAACCCTGCGGAAAGGAGAGTTGATTGATCTCAAGATTCGATTGGTCCTTAAAAAAAAATATATATATATATATATATATATATATATATATATATATATATATATATATATATATATATATATATATATATATATTAATAAAACATTTACTACCTGAGAAATTTTCTCATATTCTCCACTCGATAAGGCCAAGTCAAGAATGTGCTGGAATCTCGGACTGCTGCCTCCTGAATTGGCGACTTCCTCAAAGCGCTCACCAATACGTTTCCTAAAGAAGTTACGAAGAAACTTGAAACCCTATTCAATTAACGGCGATTGATTTTGTCATTTGCCCTGAGCAACAAAATAGAGGTGGGGAAAGATGTCTTTTGCGAAACAAATACCGTATTTTCTGGATTACCTTTAACGAATGACATATTAAAAACCCTTTTCCATACATAGGGTGCACCGCATTATAAGGGGCACCTTGCCATACAGTGATACCTCAGCTCACGAATTTAACTGGTTCCCAGAAAGTGTGTGTAATGCGAAAAGTTTGTCTGCCGAACATTTATTTCCCATAAGAAACCATTAAAAATGAGAATAATCCGTACCCAGGTCCCCATAAAACATAATTTTCTTCTAAGTAAGCCTTAAAACTACACAAAATATACCTTATTTTATGTATAATAAATATGCTATTGTATTGTAATTAAAGAAACAAACTGTACTTTATAATAAAGTTGTTTTATTTACCTTTGTGATGGTCGATGTAGTTGCCTCATGATGATATCCGAGTGAAGTTGTCGTGCTTTCTCGGCGGTAATACCCTCACTCACACGGTCCCCTGCTCGCTGGTTTTCATTAATCCAAATCAACAGAAGTTTTTCAACCTCTTCTATTGCCTGAGACCGTTGATTAGACAACACAGAAACACCCTTAGCCACACGTAGCAATGGTCGACTTCGCATACAGGTACTGGGATGATAAGTCACACAAACGCACACGTTTTTCGATTATCTCCTTCTTCTGCTCGACCGTAATTTTCTTTTGTCCACTTCGGCTTAACACTAGCCTGTGGTGGGGTCCTTTTCTGTCCCATAATAGCAAAAGTACTCCACTCGATAACAAACTACGTCAGCATTCAAAGAAAGGGGGTGACGAAAACAAGTCCACCAGCCACTGCGGCGCTGTTCGACCGTGTGGTTTGGTGTTCATCTGCCGAAAACTAGTCCGCCAGCCACCGTCGCGCTGTGTGGTTTAGCTCGTCCGCCGAAAAATAGTTTGTCTGCCAAGATTATATGCCAGCGAATTTAATGTCCGTGAGGCGAAAAGTTCATGAGCTAAATCGTTCGTAAACTGAGGTATCACTGTATTTTAAAACATTTTCCATACATAAGGTGCACCGAATTATGAGGCGTGGTCAGCTTTTGAAAACATAAGTAAGTAATTCATACTTATTTTCGACATGACTTAATTCATTCGTTGAAAAGCATGACGTGGAGCGTCATTCCAGAATTTGTTCGGGATTTTTTTTTCTTGCGGGGTTGTATTTTGTACAGCTGCCCCCATTTCAAGCTCAAATAACTCCAGACCCATATAACTTTGGAATTAACTCTTTTAATGTTGAAAGAAGCGAGTCTAAGGTTTCTTAACGCTGCATTGAATGTTTATGTAGTCCTAAAACCCAATATTCTGTGGGTCCTGCAATTGGAGTGAAAATGACAACAACCCTGGCACTAGAGTGGACGCATATTTGCACATCGTCTGGCAGTGAATGAGTGAAAATTGAGTGAATGTACCGTTTAGCGCGTGGCAACTGGAAAATCTCTTGCCACAAATGGAACAATCCCTTGTTTTGGTCCTTCTGACCCACAGACACACATTGGATGATTCTGGAATTGAGCTGCTTGTGGCCTCGACCAAAAAGGAACTGCCAAAAATAAATCAGGAAATAAGAAGATAGTGGTGTCTTGATTTGTGATTTTTTTTTTCTGTGACTACGCTTGCATCTCAAACCCTCCCCCCCGAAATGAATAAAAATATCATTCATCCTTTCTAGCTACCCCAAAAAAGACCAGCAAATATATTTGTAATATGCTTTCAAAAATACATATATGAAACCAAACAAGAGTATTGAAGTTATGGTAAAAAGCGAATAACATAAATAAATTGTAGAGAATTAACTCATTCACGAATTTATTCGGAAATTGAAAATATGACGTAGAGCGCCATTCTCGAATTTGTTTGGGTTTTGTTTTTTTTTTCTTGTTTGGGTGGCGATAAAGCGCTGGCCATGGACTTTGGCAATGTTTTTCCCTCCCACAAGGGGGCGGCATTTGTCTTTTTTTTCATGTAAGCGCTTTGTTCCAGCTTCAACTTTTGTTAAAACGCTATATAAACCAATATGTATGTACTGCATTGCATTTTGGATAGCCGCCCTCATTTCAAGCTCATATAACTCCAGACCCATATAATATAGGAACTAACTTTTTTTTCTGAATGACAGAAGAAAGTCTAAGGTTTCTTACGCTGCATTGAATTTATTGTATAGTTCTAAATCTCAATATTCTGTGGGTCCTGGAATTTGAGTGACAAAACATCAACATTTGCGTAAGGAATTCTGCATTCTGTTAAATTTCCTTCGCCCCAAAAAAAGAATCCAGAGTCGACCTACAAATGCAACGGCGACCTACAAAAGCGCATACATCTCAGTAATGACACCCATGACATCGTACCTGAAGCGTATTGATGCAAGATCTGATGTCGTTGTCCGTTTTCTCACACAGTAACATCAGCGTCCCCGTGTCTGCCCTCATCCCGTGACGGAGAGAGATCTACCCGGATACAAATGTGTTGTTCAGTTTTTTTCTTAAATGGGTTAGGCTACTTTCTGGGTGTGCATTTAGCGTGTACCTCTGCTAGTCTCTGAGCCAGGCGGGACGGTTGAGTCTGGGGGAACGTTAGGAGAAAGGCCTGCTGCCTCAGAGGTCTGAGAGCTGGAACGTAACTGATGGGCGAGAAAAATAAAAATGAGTAAAAGAGGTTTGTTTTGCTAAGCTTGTGTTTGAATTTAAGAAATAAAAAATAATTTACAGGTCGTTACAGATGCAAATGATAGGTCGCAGGAGAATGGATTCTTTCTTCTTTTTTTTCTTAGCGGACTCGGCGACTGCCTCGCCGCTGTGTCCGTCTTTACGGTTCAGGGTTGTTAACAGGATGTTGATGGCAGCCTATGCAGAAACATAAAATACAGTAAAGTCTCGTTATATCGATATTCTCGGGAGTCGGAAAAAATATCCATATAACCGGACTATCGATATATCCGATCCTGCGGGCATGTAATTTTCTCCTTGAGTTCATAGAAATAGTATTGTAATAAGCAGTACTATCGATATAACCGATATCGATATAACGAGATTACTGTACATGCAAGATTTTGCTTTATATTAGCTGTCTGGCTGGCTGGCTATCTATTAGTTCTATGGCTGTCTAGCTAGCCAGCTAGCTGTCCAGCTGGCTATCTATTAGGTATATGGCTGTCTAGCTAGCTAGCTAGCTAGTAGTCTATCTATTATAATAATAATAATACATTTAATTTATAAGCGCCTTTCAAAACTCTCAAGGACACTTTGCAGTCACAGGATATTTATTCTGCGGGTGAGTAGCAGGAGCCACACGCGTCAGCGTGTTAGCTATCTATTGGCTATATATTAGCTAGCTAGCTTTCTATCTATTTGAGTTACATCAGGGTTGAGTGAACGCTGGCGTGTGTGTCTGCTGCTGCTCACCCACAAAAAAACTTATCCTGGGACTGAAAAGTGACCTTGAGAGTTTTGAAAGGCGCTTATAAATGAAATGTATTATTATTATTATTTCTTTTGTTTTCGACTGACAAAGAGAATAGCACCAGGGATGCATCTGGGAAATTTAAAAAGAGGGCCAGTTGGCCCCATTGTGTATGAAAAGGGGGCCAATTGTATTTTATTTTTGACTTCAAGACGGCGCCGCGAGAGTGGCTGCCTTTCCAGTAGCTCATGTATTTTGTTTTCCTACTTTCATTCCTTTCATAACTTTGCTGCTGTATAATGTAAATTTCTCCACTGCGAGACTAATAAAGGCAAATCCAATCCAATCCAAATTCTAAAATCGATTTAATAGGATTGCCGAAGTTTACAAAACTGATTGAAATAAACCAAAATACATTCATTGGAGCATGATATTTCTAAATTGGAAAAAAAAAAAAAAAACATTATTTGACTAAAATCTATTTTTCTAATACAGTAAAGTCTCGTTATATCGATATTCAAGGGAGTCCGAAAAAATATCGATATAACCGGGACTATCGATATATCCGACCCTGTTTGCATGTAATTTTCTCCGTGCGTGCATAGAAATAGTATCGATATAACCGGGACTATCGATTTATCCGATATCGATATAACGAGACTTTACTGTATATAAACAATTTTAATTAAAGTAAAATAATGTATTCATACATAAAATAAACAAACTTTTTCATTACTATAATAATAATAATACATTTAATTTAAAAGCACCTTTCAAAGTACCTGAGGACACTTTACAATTCAAAGAACAATAAACACCAGAACAATAAACCCATAAATTAAATGATAAATAATACAAGAGCTGATTAAGCTAAACTGTGAATGAAATTTCACTACACAATCAATTTCCGTGCTATTTTCATATTCTACAGTATTACAGAAAAGACAGACGACAGACTTCGCATTCTATTTCTTACTTGTGACTACTTTAACAAATTTCTTTGCTTTTAAGATTTCCAACGTGCTGCAACAGCTCTGAAATGACTCCCATTAGCCACTAAATTCGAATCATTAACAGCAGTTTGCTGAAACGAATTGTCACTACGCTCCATTGTTTCTTAAAAAATGAAAATATGTTGGCTTGCTGCTTGTTTTTAATGTCTTTTAGAGTTTAAATTCTGTTTTCGCGCTCCATATTGCAACCATCCATGGCGATGTTGTTCGATGTAAATACTGCAATGCACCATGGGTAAATGAATATTCGATTATCTCTTTCGGCAGTTTCCGGAGAATCACGACGAAAGGTAAAACCTTTGAAGGACAACGAAAAGTTTTCAATTGCTGTTGAACTAAATTTGTTTCTTTAGCTATTTTAATAAAAGTATGTCACATGTAGCGCGGATCATGTAGCAATATGCGCTAAACGCAATAGGCGTGCGCCGGTGCTGGCGCGGTGAAGATACAAAGTTTTGCCAGTGGCTGTGCATAAATGGCACAGATGCATCCCTGTAGCATGTGTTCAAATCACGTACTGTCGGGGCGCCGTCAATTTCGTCGATAATGAGGCAATTTGGTCTCTCGTTGGCTCCTAAAACGGACTTCATCTGCGTCGCCGTGTCGATGCGTTTTTGGAACACCTCTGCACTGCGATCGTCACTGCACAACAACAACAACAACCAAAGTCAGAAAAGAAAGATGACTCTCAAGTTAAGCGTTGGCACCGAATGCCTGCGTCTCAAACCTGGCGTTGATTTCCACGATATTGTAACCGGCATGCTTTGCAATAACATGAGCCAAGGTGGTTTTCCCCAAACCCGGAGGACCGGATAACAATGCCACCTAAGAGAGAGAAAGCATCAGTTATTGGAATTCCTGATTTCATGAAACATGTGTGCAAACAAAGATGGTAATTAACTCATTCACTGCCATTCCCAAATGTTATTCGGGAATTGAAAAATCATGATTTTTGTTCGGGTTTTGGTTTTTCTTGAGTGGGGGTGCCGATAAAGTGCTGGTCAGACCTCTGGCAATATTTTTCCCTGCCACGAGGGGGCAGCATTTGCCTTTAGTATAGCCACCCCCATTTCAAGCTGAGATAACTCCAGACCCATATAAATTATTATTATTAATAATAATAATAATAATAATAATAATAAATTTAAGTTATAAGCGCCTTTCAAAAGTCCCAAGGTCACTTTACAGTCAAGGGATTATTTTTTTCTGCGGGTGAGCAGCGGCAGCCAAACGAGCCAGGCTTCACTCAACCAGGAAGTGTACACCACTAACTCAAATATAAAATGTGTCATCAGCACATTAATAATAATAATAATAATAATAATAATAATAATAATAATAATAATAATAATAATAATAATAATAATAATAATCATTTCTAAGCGTGTTTCAAAACTCTCAAGGACACTTTACAGTCACTGGATTTTATTTTTTTGTGCGGGTGAGCAGTGGCAGCCAATCGCGCCGGAGTTCACTCTACCCGGAAGTATTAACATTGAAATAAAGTAAAACGACTCACCATTTGAACTCACATATAAAATGATCATCGACACAATATGCATCAGTCGGTTCTTTTTTCCGTTTAAGTAATTTTGACCTAGTTGATTTAAACATTTTACGATGCATTTAAGTAGAAAAATAGATGTGTTTTTCTACATATTAATGTATTTTTTAAATAAATATTTCTTATTAATCCCTAGATTAGACACTCAATAATGGGTACCAACCAGACAAAAGAGTAAAATCTAATCCATAGTTTTTTTCCATAGTTAGGAATTTCCATAGTTAGGAATTAACTGTTTTTCTGATGAAAGAAGAGAGTCTCAGATTTCTTACGCTCCATTGAATGTTTATATAGTTCTAAAACGCAATATTCTGTGGGACCTGCAATTTGAGTGAAAATGCCAAAAACCCTAGCACTGGAGTAGACACATTTTTGCACATCGTCAGTGAATGCGTTAAGTTTCGGAGCTAAACAGATTCCAACCCATTCAAAATTTAGAATTACGCCTTACTCACCAAAAATGCGTTGGTTTCAACAAGCATATTAGAAGTAGATATAAAGGGTGCTGTAATTCCCTTTTTTCATTCATTTCAATTGGGATGTTAGATAAATCTGTTCATGTTTTTTTTTTAATACAGATGTTCCCCTACTTACAAACATTCGAGTTACAAACAATGGTACACACCAACATTTTTGCAGGTATGTAGTAAAATGTGCCCAAGTGCGTAAACGCATCTCCAGAATGCTAAGAACTTTGGCATTTTTATTGTTAAATATCGTTCGACCATCTCTCTTGTGTCTCTCTCTTGTCTCTCTCTCTAACATATGTAGTATTCTCTCCAGTTGTCCATGTACATATCTTTATAGAGCATATATTTCATTAAAAGTTTTTTTTTCAGTACAAAGAAATACAGTTTACTTATATAAGCCTTAAACATACATTCCATACAAAATATAGCACTGAAGCAACTTACGGACAAATTCAACTTACAAACGACCACTCGGAACGTATCTCGTTCGTAAGTTGGGGAGCGTCTGTACTATTTTCTTACCTTAAATTTGGGCCGTTTATATGCATCCAATTCCGCCTCCAATATCTCCTCAGTCATCTCCATCTTGCTCTTGAAGCGATTTGGATTCGGATTGGCTTGATCGGGTCTGAATGAAGTCTGCACGGCTGCTTGTCTGTCGCGCCGCACCGGGCGAGAGACTCGTTCTTTACCGAAAACCACAGTGTCCCACAGCTTTAGCCATTTCAGCAGACAACGGTTGGTAAACTAAAAAAAAAACAAACAAAAAAAACGATTTGTCATTTATAGGCTTAAAGGGCAACCAACGTCACTTTTTTGTTTTTTAACTGACATCAGAAAAACGTTTTATAGCATCTAAAATACCCAAAACACACAGTATGATATTTTTAGTCAAATGCAAAACACCAATAAAAATGACTTAGTGTCCAAAAACTACTTCAAATTGAACCCGGAAGTGGCCAGTTTCAAAAGGTCCCGCCCCCATGTTTGTGGTGTCACGCCAAGATGTCTTGCCTTGCTCGAGAATCACAACAATGGCTTCAGATTCGGAGAATATGCTTTCTTGTTACTTGTCCAATTATGAATATGATTCAAATAGTTCTGAAGAGGAAAGCATACATCTTTGCAATCGATTAAAGAATTTATTCAGTGCCATTTTGAGGTATCTGGGGGCGGGAAATGTAGCACAAAAAGAGGCAGAAAATGGCGACAAAGCTCCTGTAAGGAATTAATCAGCCCGTTTCCACAGGCTGATTAATCCTTACATGGAGCTTTGTCGCCCTCTTCTGGTGCTACACGACGTTTTCAGACCAGCCAAGTACAGCCAAATGCATTGATGTGATGGAAGGACTGCTACAATGTGTCCTTTCCCGTGTGTCGCTTTCTCAGTCAGGGGCGTTCCTTCAGTGACGTGACGTGAGGACTCGTCACCAACTCAAGAACAAGACTTCCGGAACATTCAGCGCGAGTCTTAAAACATAAAGTATAGCTATATGCGGTGGAATCTTTGTAAAATACGCTCAGTAGAAGTCATTTGAAGCCATTTTACAAATTATAGACACAACTTGTCCGGAGATGTCATTTGTCCTTTAAATGATGTACAGTGTGTAGGTGTCATGGACAAAACCGTACATCATCACTGAGCAGATCGGTGTAGTGCTGGGGAGAAAACCGATCAACCCAGAGTCGATAGCTTTGACCATCAGAGTCTCCCAGATCCCCCTCCTCTTCCTCCTCTCTCATTTCAGGCTCGACCAAGACGTCATTGACACCGCTGGAATATGAAACAATACGGCATTTAAATTTAATGCAGCTTGTGAAGGCAAAAAAAATAAAATAAAAAATAGGGTGATGAGGTACTTGGCCAGGAGCTCTGTGATGTGCTGCGTCTGCTCGAGACATTGCTGGCGACGCTGCGGTTTAAAAAGAAAAATCATTTGACATACAGATATAATCTTATAAAATCAACAAATATGGTTTTTCCGTTTGCAGTATTCTGGGATTTTTTTTGTATTAGTCAGACTAATATGCTGTAAGCGATATTATTGACACAATCGGTCGATTTTTATTCATCCAGTCATGAAAAGTGTGACGCGGAGCACCATTCCCAAATTTGTTCAGGTTTTTGCCGATAAAGCACTGGTCAAACCTCTGGCAATGCCTTTTGTCCATATTAGCGCTTTGTTGTTGTCAGTTGTATATAAATCAATATGCAGCGTGATCTACCGGAAACAAATTCCTTGTATGTTCTCCATTCTTGGCAATAAAGATGATTCTGATATGTATGTATTGTATCTTATTTTGTACATTTCATGCTCATGTTACTCCAGACTCATAATTTAGGAATTACAGTAAAATCTCGTTATATCGATATCGTTTATATTGATAATACTGCTTATTACGACACTATTTTCATTTCCCGTGCACATTTCTAGTCTTTTTATGTATAACGATTCGTCGTTTTTACGATAATCCGGTTACTACGGTGCTCTTTTTCATCTCCCGCCGGCCATTTTGCTATGTTTATATCGATACAAAAGATATTTACGCTGAATCGATATTTGCTTAGGGGTTTCTATACAGTACCACCATTATCGAAATCTGTATCAGTCGCTGTCGCTGTATCGGTCGCCCATTGGTCGACTTGGTCACGTGACTTGGTGACGTGAGTTTGTTACGTGAGCAGCTCCCGTGTAGCAGACGCCATTTTCATTTTCATGTCATTCATGTATTTAATTGTGTAGCATTCAGATATCTTTATCGCTTGCAACAATCACTGTTTTTTTCGTGGTTTCGGTGTGAATAGAACGGGAGGATTTTGCATTGGTTGCATTTTTGAAAAGGAATAGTCATTAAAAAAGTGTAAAGACGTTATTTTATGCACAAATTTATTATTCACTTCACTACTGTACAAAAAGCATGTTAGATACGCAATCCATGAACCCAATGATAAAATGACATGCCATATTAAAGATACCCGTTTACGTGTTGCGCCCCCCCCACCTTTAATGCAGATCGGCGCAGGACGGATATATCGACAGTACGGTTATATCGACATTTTTTTCTAACTCCCGAGAATATCGATATAACGAGACTTTACTGTACCTCCTTTTTCTGATGAAAGAATAGAGTCTAAAGTTTCTAACGCTGCATTGAATGTTTATGTAGTCCTCAAACACAATATTTTGTGGGTCCTGGAATTCGAGTGAAAATGACAAAAACCCTGGCACTAGAGTGGACACATTTTTGCACATCATCTGGAAGTGAATAATAATAATAATAATAATAATAATAATAATAATAATAATAATAATAATAATAATAATAATAATAATCCATTTAATTCATAAACGCCTTTCAAAACTCTCAAGGTCACTTTACAGTCACAGGATACATTTTTCTGTGGGTGAGCAGCGGCAGCCATACACGCTGGCGTTTACACAACCCGTAAGTAACTCAAATAGATAAAACGCTATCTAGCTAACTAGCTAGCTAGCTAGCCTGAGTTCACAATGTAATTTAATAACATTTGGAACGTGTTTTGCACATTAAGAGGTTATTCCAACCGCCAACTGTGTGCCAAGTTGTTATATCGGACTCTGTATAGTTTTACTTTGACTTCAGTCAAGGATTTGAACCCAACTTGAGACACAAGGTCTTCACTTTTTAATATCTACCACAATCAAGGGTTAACCTACTTACCCGCTCTGCCTCTTGATCTCTCAGCACATCAATTGGAACAGCTAGCAGCCCCAATGAACCCCGAGAGTCAGGTACCATTCGGCGGTTTGTCATCTAGACACACAAGATCTCATTTACTAAGAATTGGTTCCCTACGATGGAGGCATTGCACTCTGAATACTTCAGTCCACCTCCTCTGCTTCAGTGTCCTTCTGGCGGAGGTAGACACGATATCCAGAAGAGTCGGTGACAGTTACGTAGTCGCCTTCAACTGGGGGTCTTCTCAGCGCACGTGATGGTGTTGCCACGGCAGCAGGTGTTTGCAGAGGAGATTCAGGGATTGTTTCAAATCCACTGATATCGAGAGCAGGAGCTGAGGGAGACCTAGAAAGTAAAATAAGGTGTTTGATGATATATGTAGCAAAACAGGTTTACAGTACAGTAACAGACTGTGATGACGTTTTACCCTTTTTGGCGTCGCTAAAGTTGCTATTATGGATGACAGTAAAATAAAATTATAAAAATCAAATTTAATTAATGTACACATTTAAAACTGAAAACTGGCATTGGTCAGCTTGCACACTTAATGCTGATGCTGATTTTTTTTTGGGGTGTTTACAAAGATGATTAACTCATTCACTGCCAGACGTGCTAAAAAGTGTCCACTCCAGTGCCAGGGTTTTTGTCACTGCCACTCGAATTCCAGGATCCGCAGAATATTGAGTTTTAGGACTACATAAACATTCAATGCAGCGTAAGAAACCTTACTCTCTTCTTTCATCATGAGAAAGAGTTAATTCCTAAATTATATGGGTCTGTAGTTATATGAGCTTGAAATGAGGGCGGCTGTCCAAAATACAATGTACTACATACATATTGGTTTATATAGCGCTTTAACAACAGCTGAAGCTGGAACAAAGTACTAACATGGAAAAAAGGGAAATTATGCCCCTTGTGGAAGGAAAAAAAAATCACTGCCAGAGGTCTGGCTCGAGCTTTATCGGCATCCAAGCAAGAAAAAACAAAAACGAACTAATTTGGGAATGGCGCTCTACATCGTGAATGGCAGTGAATGAGTTAATGAATTACAAATGTTTAATGTGTGAAGTTTGTATGTTTCTGTAGAAAATGGATGGAAGGATATTTTTTTTTTTTTTTTTTTTTTGGGGGGGGGGGGGGGGGGGGGGGGGGGGGGGGGAGGGAGGGGGATATATATTTTTGAAAAAAATCACAATACATTTCCCGGCCAGTTCTCCTACCTCACTGTGTGAGGTGGTTCATAGTGTTCTGGAGATGACGGCGGTGTGACATCATTACACTGCGCAGAGTCAAATAGTCGCTTGACCACACTTGTGTCCTGCTTGTCACGCTTTGCCTTTGGAGCTTGTGAAGAACATAAAAAGAAATTTAATATGTGAAAAAGAGGAAGGTCAGGGTACAAATCTATCAACTACAACACAGTATTGAGCAGTGTATGTGTCATGAATACTCACTGATTTGCTTATCAAACACCTGCTGAAGTTCTATGTCGCCGTCATGATTTGAATTGCGTCTCTGACGCTTCGCAGGTTTGGTGGATCCATCTAAAAATACAATAAACAATTATAATAACAAAGTTAACGAACAATTTGGGTGTTTACAAAGGATTAGGGATGGTTCAATTTAACTTTGTGATATGCAAGACTAACCAATACCAATATTGCAGCCCCAAAGGATTGGCTGATACAGGATCTGATACTAATCGGATTATTTCTGTCACTTGAAAATTTGTGAATAATCGATGTATTTAATACAGTTGATACAACATCTAAAAACACTTTGTTCATTGTAGCATGATGCAGTGCAGTTACGAAAATAAAACCACCACTAAACCCTAGAATATAATGTACTACTAGTTATTTCTGTAAATGGATGAAGTTGACTTTGCATACTTGTGGGCCAGTAATCTCTATTATTTTCATCTGTTATGACTGTTTCATTTTGTTGTGTTGGTGTGATTTGAAGTGTTCCACAGGGTGTAGACTGGGGCGACCCCCGTTTTAGGTTAAAAACACTTGTTGGATTATCGTTGTTTTGCTTTTAAAGAATGTTTTAAGTTAATTTTTGCCTTTTCATTGGATTTTCCAATTGATTAACACAATATTCTCTCAAAGTCCAAATACCTTTAGATCGTATTGTGTTACGTTAAAACACACGAGACATATAAGTTGAAAAAAAGGCAATCCTAGGAATAAGCAGTTGACAAAGTACAAGAAAAAGCGTAAGTCTGTGAATGACAAGACGCAAAACCGGAAAAAAACAAATACCATAGATATGAATAATTTTTATACATTTCAAGAATATTCTACAGGACTGCTTGCTTGACAACATACGAGCCTAGTATATTTCCTCACTTTCCAACTGAGCCAGCGCATCCAATTCGTCAGCGAATTGCTCCTCGAAGTTGTCCTCAATCTCAAACATCTCATCATATTCATCCATGGCTGCTTCACTTCAAACCGCAGAAAATGCGCGTTCAATTTAAAAAAAATTAAATCAATGTACAACGACATAAACATCTGCGTTGACGGAATGTCATTTTCCCGGTATTTTTAAGTCGTATTTCCGGGTAGGGAAAGCTATCAGCTCAGTGATTGGTTGACTAAAGTTTCCTTTTCCGGGTTATCGTGCAATGCGAGAAAAAAAATGACATACAAAATTAGCAATGCATAAAGGGGAAGATTTTCTTCTTTCTCCAGTTGCTTTTCCACGTACGACTATATCAAAGCCACTGAATTACAAAAGTTAACGTTTACTCCAGAAATATTTTGCTCTTTTATGATAGACTGATTGACACTCACTGAAATTGTATGAACAAAAATTCACATGTAAACATTAATACTTTTAACAAGTTACAACATATTTCTATAATAAAGTATAATCTTTGTTGTAGAGCATTGTGGCTTTTTCCTGACCTGGACAAATTGAATTAACCCAATTTGAATCTGTCCACTGCAGAAAAAGAATTTAAATTTGTGTTCTTACGAAGTATAATGTTTAAAAAATATATCAATGATATTACGGCGGAAAAAAACTGGGTACAATGTTTAATTTACCTGATTTTCAAATTTCACTTGACCGAAACATGTCTTCTCGGGGACTTGTTTTCTCGGTGGTCGACTTCGCTTTTTACGAGTAGCAATATTTGTTATAATTAACATTACTGCTATTATTTAATGACGAAAAAGAATGGAAAATATCTCGAAATTATATTTAACACTTTTTACGTTTCCCGTACAAACTTTCTTGTATGCCGTACACATCTAAAAATGTTCAAAAATCGTACATAATACGGCTGGTTGACTGGTATATGACTGACAGAGGGCGCTCTTCCCAACACAGAGGTCAACCCATTTTTGTGAAGCGTTGCACTTAATCTCCATTTTCTTTTAATATACTGTACAGTCATACCAAAATAATGAGGAAAGTAAAGTTTCACGAAATAGACACCAAGTAGTTGGTTTGTAAGAACTAGGGAGATTAATACCATACAGCTCACTAACATCGATGTTGTATTTTGCTGCTGTAAATTGTGAATTTCTCCATTATGACACAAATAAAGGTTTTCCTATCTTGCCTTCTTATTTAAAAATGTTTCAAAGCCTTTTAATGAAAATTGCAACCCTTTACAAACGACAATATAGCAAGCAACATAAGCAGGGTACCATTGAACCCATTCTTGAAATGTGATATACGGCTTAAAAAATGCTGGGTTAATAAGAACCCAAAATGGATAAAATAGTTGGACCAGCACTGGGTCCAAAAAAGGACCAAGTTAATGCTTCTTCAAACCCATTGGGCTGAGGATATTCTCCACCGAGAAATGTGTTCCCAAGTAATAAAGTTGTGGTTAAGAAAACAATACAAATGTGACACACACATTTTCTCCCATTAAACTTCGACCTGTTCGTGGAACCTACCATGTCATCATCACTTCCTGAACTTTTAACTCCATGCGCTAAAACGTGCATACATGTGTGTGTAGATGAGATTAATGATGATGATGATGATGATGTGTGTGTCGTCAGGGCACCCTGTCATCGCCATCTGCTCCTCGGTTCGGACAAACAATGCCGACCACAGGTTTTTTTTGTGTCAGAGAGGCTAAGTTAAATTCCCACCAGGAAGCATAAATGTCGATATAAAGTCAAACTCTCTTGCATGAATATTTCCTATGATGCACATCTGGTTAAAAACAATGTGGATTTGAATTCATTGGTCAGAATTAAGCTTTAAGGAGGATATATTCAGACGCTGCCCAACTTACAAACGAGCTACGTTCCGAACAGTCGTTCATAGGGTGAATTTGTTCATAAGCTTCAGTGCTATATTTTGTATGGTATGTATGTTTAAGGCTTATATAAGTATAGTATAACCTGTATTTTCATTGTACTGAAAAACAACAACTTTTAATGCAATATATGCTCTATAAAGATATGTACATGTACAACTGGAGAGAATACTACATATGTTACAATAAAAATGCTCGTATATATCGTTGTTCGTAACTCGAATGTTCGTAAGTAGGGGAGCGTTTGTACAGTGTGCACCAAGGCTATCTTGTACTGCATTAGTCAAAAGATACATATTTTGCGATTTTTGTACCTTCAAAATCTTTGCTTAAAAATAAATAACTAAATAACTAACTAACTCACTAAACAAATGAATAAATAATCTAAGAGACAGACACACACACGCAGACACAGACAGCGGCTGACTCCACTTGACAATTAACAGCACACGATTGTGTATTCAGACACTAATGATTATACACTTGTCACACAGCCAATGATTGACTATCAGTGTGTGTGTATTCGTGTGTGTTTGTGTGTCAGCGACCGTCCACATGGGCATCTGCTGCACTCCATGGCTCAACCCACACATACACTCCACTATTCCCTAGCAGGGCCTTTGTGTGCGTGTGTGTGCGTGTGTGTGTGTGAGGGGGGGGGGGATCCTTTTTACATGTACGTGTATACAGAGGGACACACACACACCTCCACTTTCAAAGGTGTGTGACTGTGAATCCTTCTTTGGGGGCTCTCAAAGAAAGGGTGTGAGATTTTAAACGGGGAAAGAAGTTGATTAACGAAAAAAATATATACGTGAGGATAAATACATGAAGAGAAATTCGACAGGTGTGCCAGGATGTCCAATTCCACCACTAAATTTTACGCCCTGTCTCAATCTTTTAGCTTCTCTGACATCATCGTCATAGTAACCTACTTCCTTCTCAACCTGGCTGTGGGGATCTGGGTAAGTCGCAGAGATGAATTTCGGGGAATATTCCATTTTAGACTTTAGTCACTTGTCTGTGACTGTCTGTGTGTTGTCAGTCATCATGTCGGGTGAGCAGAAACACGTTGAGTGGCTATTTCTTGGCAGGACGAGACATGGCCTGGTGGCCGGTGAGTTTTGTATTATATTTTATGGACTAATGTTGTTGTAGTGTTCATATATTTTCCACCTTTTGCTGCTGTGTTGATGAGATGTGACGCTTGCGTAATAACATTGAGGGAGAGGATAGCATATTTGACCATTTGAATCCGTATGGCTGGTGCATGTCTTATTGAGTCCTCACAGTAAAAAAAAAAAAATAAAATAATAAATAAGTAAATAAATAGGGGAAAATGTAGAGTTGTACTATACAAATAGCATTTTTAGAAGTATAGTGCGAAAGAAATTTTACAGTATTATTAGCTTTTTTAATGTTTTTGAAATTATTTTAATATCCTGTTATAAACTACAAGGCTCTGCCATTTTTTATACATGTCATGATAATGTTCATTGAAACAGAAAAAAAACCTGCACGTCTCTTCTCATAATAATGACAGGTGAACCAGTAACATTTTAATGACTATATATTTAATTTTGATCTATTATTTCCATTTTAACTCATTCACTGCCAGACGTGCAAAAATGTGTCCACTCCAGTGCAAAGATTTTTGTCATTGTCATTCAAATTCCAGGACCCACAGAATATTCAGTTGTAGATTGTATTGGATTGGATTTGCCGTTATTAGTCTTGCAGTGGAGAAATTTACATTTCACAGCAGCAAAGTCATGAAAGGAATATGCAGCGTAAGAAACCTTAGACGAAGGGTGTCAAAGTCATTTTTATCCACAGGCCGCATTGTCGTGACGGTTTCCTCTCAGGTGGCCGTTATGAATTTTTGGAAGCCATTAGAATTTTTCAATCCCTTCACATATTACATATACAGCACATAACAAATAAATGAATAACTAGTTTTCAAATCTGAATGTAAAAATAATGACCGTTATTGTTGTTTACATTGGACAATTTAACATTTTGGCTCAAACTTTACCAAGCATCATGGAATTTCATAAGTTTAATTTGCTTTCAAGGGCCAAATAAAATGATTTTTGGCCCCCGGGCCTTGACTTTGATACCTGTACCTTAGACGATCTTCTTTCATCACAAAAAAAGAGTGAATACCTAAATTATATGGGTCTGGAGTTATATGAGCTTCAAACGAGGGTGGCTGTCCAAAATACAATGCAATTCATACATATTGGTTTATATAGGCCTCAACAGCTGAAGCTGGAACAAAGCGCTAACATGGAAAAAAATGGGAAATGCTGCCCTCTTGTGGAAGGTAAAAACATTGCCAGAGGCCATAGCCAGCGCTTCATCGGCATCCAAACAAGAAAACACAAAACCCAAACAAATTCAGGAATGCCGCTCTACATCATATTTTCAATTCCCAAATACATTTGTGGATGGCAGTGAATGAGCTAAAAGTACCTTATAATGAACTATTATTATTAACCGGTTCAAATGTCAAATTTCCCAGATTGGGGCTTCCCTCTTTGCCAGCTCAGAGGGCTCGGGTCTGTTTATCGGTCTGGCCGGGACGGGAGCTGCTGGGGGCATCGCTGTTGCAGGCTTTGAATGGAATGTGAGTGGACATGCAAGTCCATACGCCCACCAAAGCTGTTGATATTTGAGGAAACACAACGCAGGATTTTGATCTTTAAAACACACGTGGGTGAAAATATGTGCTCTAAAACAACCGGTGTAATTCGCACAAGTTGACACATTTCAGTAGTAATATACAGGTAAATCAAATTTCCAATACATAAAGTATAATCTGTTTGTATTTATTCATGTTTTAAATATTTAACATCTTACAACGGTTGCACAAGATATTGTGTGTGTCACTTGTCATACTTTAAAAAATGCTGTGATACTACCCCATGGCACCGCTCGACAACCTGACGTCTATTCTACTTTCCGTATGTGCACTCTCGCACAGTCTACAACAGTTTAAGAAATTGATACCTCGGTTTACGAACCCCTTGGCTTACGAACTTTTCGATTTACGAACGTTACATTTATGAAAATTTTACCTTGGCATATGAGCCCGTTATCCTAGCAAGAAAATGGTGGCCGACTGTTTTGTCCTCTATTCCCCGCCCACAGTCTTCGGTTAAAGCCACATGATTGGTCAAGAATGCAGCAGTGAGGGGGTGGGGGTTCCAGACAGAGAGGGAGACGATAGGGAGACGACAGAGCTTGAAACAAAAAAACAAAAGTGAAATGTTGAGAAAATTGATAGAAAACAGTGAAATTTGGACTCGTTTCAACCTTGATAGTTCAAAAGCAGAGTTTAGACGGGAAGGTTAAAATATCCCATCAATCAGGCTCCACAAATAACCCGCACAACCCATCTGTACACTTGATGCAAAAAGCTATCAACCCAGCTAAACAGAACACAATTGATGAGGAACTAGATAAAATTATCACAAAGAAAGCACCTACAAGGGATCATTCCTCAAGATGGTGAAAGAAGAAGGCTACGTTCCTCATCAAGTGTTTAATGCTGATGAAAACTCCATTCCATCAAGCCATCAACGACCATCACAAAGGTAAATAAAACCACTATATTATACAGTACAGTTTATTTCTTTAATTATAATACATATCACATTTATTATACATAAGATAGTGTATATTTTGGGTAGTTTGAAGGCTTACAAAATAGAAAGTAGAAAATTGTGTTTTATGGGGACCTGGGATCGGATTATTCTCGTTTTAATGGTTTCCTATGGGAAATTAATATTTGGGATACACACTTTTCGCCTTACACACTCTGTCTGGGAACCAATTAAGTACGTAAGCCAAGGTATCACTGATAAAGCCAAGTTTTTCTGGAACAATTAAACATACAGTAAGTCTTATTGGGGTCTATGTCTGGTCCAAACCCGCGGAAAGAATCTTCCGGTCTTGATGTTTGACCACCTGAGATTGTCCCCCTGGTGTTGGCACTCATCTAATGGAACTTCTCCGCTCTGCCTCACCCTCTCTTTCAGGCCACTTATGTGTTGCTGGCTCTGGCCTGGGTGTTCGTTCCTGTCTACATCTCCTCAGGGGTTTGCCTGCGCACATACACATACACACACACTGCAGTTCTTGCTTGTCACAGCTGGTTCAGCAGGAATTTTGGCATGCCAAAAGGGGCACTGTCCTTGCAAGCATTCCCCGCCTTGAAAATTCCCCAGCTGGGTGTCACACAACTCTAATGCACAAGTCATTTGTCTTCCAGCATCACAAATGACATCTTGCTACTCTCTATTGGGTCATAATTATTTTCAGAGCACAGAGAAGTGCAAACAACACATTTGTCTTGATCAGAATGTCATACACAGTTGAGCAAAGCGAATGTCTTTGTTTAGATCGTGACAATGCCCGAGTACCTGGGCCGGCGTTTCGGGGGTGAGAGAATTCGAACCTACCTGGCTGTCCTCTCACTGCTTCTGTCAGTCTTCACAAAGATATCAGTATGACGAATACTAAGACACCTGATGACCCAGTTGGCACAACGCACACGTTGAAGGTTGTTTAATCCCTCCGCCAGACTGACCTCTACTCGGGAGCCCTGTTTGTCCAAGTGTGTCTGGGATGGAATCTCTACTTGTCCACCATTCTCATGCTGGTCGTCACGGCGCTCTACACTATCGCAGGTACACAAACAGGACTACATTACATTCACAGACACACACAGACTCTACATTGACTGATGATGGTCATTAGGTACTTTGCACTAACCAGTGCTAAGTTGCTCCAGGCAAGACTGCCTTGTAAACACACTTAAGTAAAGATGGATGCTTTTTACGGATGATTGTAAATTATACTAGGGTATAATGAAAGTGTGCCGTGACACTTCATTAGGTACAGTGGGAGTAAAAATCATTGCACTCAGTGCTTAAGTAAGAAGCATAGTACAAAAAAAATAGTCGATATACTGATTCAACCCCCAAACAAAGTCAAAGTACAGATTCTGAAATACACAAAAAAGTGACAGTTAAAATGCCGTTTAGTCTTATTGTCAATGTTCGTTTTGATAATTTGACACAACTAGCATTCTAAGATCAGAGGCTCAGCAGCGGTGAGCTGCAGACCTTCACACCGTTTTGTTCATTTTAATGGAATTTATACTGCTTTTGGAAATGTCTTTCACTAAACCATCATATCTTATCAAGGTTATTTGAATAATTAGCGACTGCAAAAGAGACTTGGAATTGATTTTTTAAGCAGTACAATATCTACATACACAATACAGTTTGTATTTTATGTGGATGAAATCTTTTCATCGATGGATCACTCCTGTACGACTGAGAGCTTACACAGACGTATTTTATCTGGAGGAAACCACCCCCATACAAAGATTGCTACATATGAAATTGGAGTTTGTTACTTTTGAAATATAAATAAATACATATTTGTGACAAATACAAAAACATAAAGCATCTATTTGCTCCTCTCTCTAGCTGCAATTGTAGTTACTGTACTCTATGTAGCTCATTGGTCTCTAGTCAATTAGCTTTTCAGTAGCACATTAGCTGTCATACTCATACAAAAATAGCACAATAGTTAGCATACCAGAAAAATATCAGCAAACCTTTACTTCACAACATAAACAATGAGATACAATTAAAGAACAACAATAAAAAGAGGTTATATTAAAGATAACATCTAGCTAGCTAGGTTTAGCTCTGTTTGTTCAGCTGTGTTGCCCTGACCAATATGGCCGCATCGAAGCCTCTCACTGACTTTCTCACAGGTGGTCTTGCGGCTGTCATCTACACTGACACGCTACAAACATTGGTAATGATTGTAGGGGCAATTATTCTCACCATTACAGGTATGTGAATTCATTTCCACCTGGCAATGCAGTAATACTTGAGTACTCAAAGCGTGATCGTCATTCGCAGCTTTCAACAAAATCGGCGGCTACAGTAACCTGGAGAAAGTGTACAGCATGGCAGTGCCGAGTAAGATCATACCAAACAGTACCTGCCATCTGCCTCGGGAAGACGCCATGCATCTGTTCCGAGACGCTGTCACGGGAGACCTGCCCTGGCCTGGCATGACGCTCGGTCTCACCATCCTGGCCACCTGGTACTGGTGCACCGATCAGGTAGATCCGCATACGTGCATGCATTGTGTTGAAACATGAACCCATTCAATTTCCACACTGAGCTCACCTTCCATGGGACTAGTCTGAGTTAGCGAAGTAAGCATTTTTTCAGCCTTGGTTGAGATTTTATCTATGTATACACGCTCGCCGACTTACGAACATTCGAGTTATGAACAACGGTACATACGAACATTTTTGGAGTAACATATGTTATATGTAATAGTCTCTCTAGTTGTACGTGTATGTATCTTTATAGAGCATATATTTTATTTAACATTTATTTTTCAGGACAAAACAATACAGGTTATTTATACAAGCCTTAAAAGACAACCGACACCATTTTTTTGTTTCTTAACTGACATCAGAAAAACGTTTTATAGCATCTAAAATACCCAAATGCAAAACACCTAATAAAAATGACTTAAAGTGTCCCAAAACTACTTCAAAATGACCTCAGAAAGTTTCAGTTTGAGAAGGTCCCGCCCCCTTGTTCGTTACGTCACGCCAGGACGTCTTGCCTTGCTCGACAATCAAAACAATGGCTTTAGATTCGGAGAAGATGCTTTCTTGTTACGCATCCAGTTATGAATATGATTCAAATAGTTCTGAAGAGGAAAGCATAAATGTTTGCAATCGATTAAAGAAGTCCTTCTGCCTCATTTTGAGGCGTCTGGACTCCAATGTAGCGCCCAGAAAATGCACAAGATGGCGCCCAAGCTCCGTTGGAAATGGGCTGATTTGTCTGCTGGGAATTTGTGTCAACTAGTATCAAATAGTAGTCTTGGTGCAACACACGATTCACCATGGCGTTATGTTTTTTCCTTCTAATTTCGCCATCAACAAGGATCAACACGAAGTTTTCTGACCAAACAAAGTACCCAAAATGCATTGTGTGTCGCTTTCTCGGTCAGGGGCGTTCCAGACATGACATCACGTCAGGCATCGTCATGAACTCGAAAACAAGATTTCCTGAATATTCAGCGGGAGTCTTAAAACGTAAAATATTGCTATATGCGGTGGAATCTTTGTAAAATACGCTCAGTAGAAGTCATTTGAAGTGATTTTACAAATTATGGTCACAACTTGTCCAAAGGCGTCGGTTGTCCTTTAAACATACTTGTATAAGCCTTAAACATACATTCCACACAAAATATAGCACTGAAGCAACTTACAAACAAATTCATGTTACGAACGACCGTTCGGAATGTATCTTGTTCATAAATTGGGGAGCGTCTGTATCTAAAAAGCAAAAGTGAAATATTTCAGCCCGAATCCAATCTTTTATTGGCAGCATTCACTTTTGGTCCCACATCATGTTTATAAACACCACGCACATCTGTACAATTCAGCAAGGCAAGGGTTGTCAACAACAAGCCTGTAACCGCAATCAAAGTGATTTGAGCACAAGGGTCATTTGGAAACCAGTTTGTCGACTTGGCTCACGTCAGAAACGTTATGTCATTTTCATTTTCAGGTCTGTAAATCCAAGATTTGCAGTGCAAAAAATCTGAATGAGTCTTTTTCACAGGGTCTCCACTAAAATGAAGGTCATTTGTGAGACTGCATTGTTAAGTAATGGACAATAAAATATATGCGTGCATTTACAGTTCAACCTCAATGCCAATGTCATTTATTTACATTCTATTCCCCATTCACGATATGTAAAACCCACATTCCTTTCCATGTGGTCTGAACCTGAAAGTTTAGACAAGATTCCTACGCGACAGTAAGCGTCATCCATTTTGAAAACATGTCACCATCAACAAGCATTTTTGGAGTACCTGGAGTGGTGATCATTTCTACCTGGAGGCCCTGTTGTTGCTCTGAGACGCTTTCTTCTGCGAGGCTCCACCTCGTCCCTTCAAATGTCTAAAAGTGTTCAGCTTGGAGAGAGGTGCGATTCCCCCGCTCGGGTTGGCGGCCGGGAATGGCGTCGAAGCGTTGGCCCCCTTTCTGTAATCCGGACTGTGGCGCCGCGGCGAGTGGCTGGATCGGATCTCGGACCGCATGAGGGCGGAGTCCGGTTGGAGCGTTTGTCCATGCCAGTAGCGATGTCCCCCGATCACCGGGCCTGTGGCTCGGTGGGGGCGATGGTAGCTTCCTGGTTTGGCAATGACGACTTTTGTGCCTCTCAGCCTCCCGTCGCGACCGGGCGATCTCGATAAGTGGAATAACTGCACAAGGACGTGTTTAAAAAAACAAACATACGTTAGCAACTGTCATTATGCAGTGTCTACTTCTCATCAGGAGTACCTCCTGGATCATTATTCGGTCCCACAATGTTTTCACCCTTCACAGTTTTAGTTCACAGCCACTGGTACTTCTAAGCAGGAGTACCTCCTGGACTATTACAGACACTCCCCTACTTATGAACATTCGAGTTACGAACAATGGTACATACGAACACTTTCGCGGATATGTCGAAAAATGTTCAGACAGAGATGCTGTAAGTTAGAATTTGTATTGTGCGCCTTATTCCGAGTTGTGCTTCTTTCCACCGCTAATACCGACGTGAGGAGCTGTGGGAGCTCACCCAGCATCCACCCCATATCTGGCTTCCTCCGTCCAGTTCGTCGCAGTGCCCGACCGTATATCTAATTAAATGTTAATTTATCAGTACTAACCAATAAAGGTTACTTACAAAAGCCTCAAACATACTTATATAAACCTTAAACATATATTCCATACAATATATAGCACGGAAACAACTTACGAACAAATTCACCTTATGAACGACCATTGGGGAGAGTCTGTACTCGGTCCCACAATTTTTCACATTTTTTTCACGTTTATCATTTTCAGTTCTTTGATGTTATACTTACTATTTCTTAGGACTAAAATGTTATGTCATAATATTGCACAAATACTTTGGATTCCCCTTTCACAGATCTGATGTTCTTCTGGATTTGATAGATTGAACCTATTGCTTGTGAGGGAATGTTTTTTTTCTACTTTTAACCCTTTCAGGGACAGCAATTACGCTGACAAGCTGTAGTCAGCTTATCGTGTAGGTTTCATGGTGCACAAAGCGGCTAAACTGTAAAATCCATTTAGAAAATTAACGCTTGGGTGACATGTTTGTATTTCTTGGCATTTGCAGGTGATCGTCCAACGATCCCTCTCTGCAAAAAATATGAGTCATGTGAAAGGAGCGTCCATCCTGGCTGCCTATCTCAAGATGCTGCCCTTCATCTTTATCATCCTTCCCGGCATGATCAGCCGCGCTCTCTACCCAGGTTAGGAGAGATCAATATAAACCCGGGCTCTTTTCAGTATTTGAAAGATGGATTAATTCTTGACAAGCACTATGGCAGGTATGTGATTAAACGTAACTAAAGTGTTAAGTATTTGTGGGCCGACCTGTTCCCTATCCCCGAAAATAGCGGGGTTCCACTGCACAGGGCAAACTTGGAAGGTAGAGTGCATAAGGTGGACTAAAATGATTGATCCTTGAGGTAATAGGACAAAAATCATATTTCATTACAAAGAGTTTTCGTGAAGGGACGTCGTCCGTCTCACCTGTCTTAAGCGCCTGTGCGGTGAGCCATGGCCCTGCTTGCGCAGCTGCTGCGACTGGCGGATGAGGGCGGCGCTGTCGTCTTTCTGGCTCGGGGGGTCCCGGAGGTCCAGCATACTCTGAGAGAGGCGGGCCATCATGTTGACGCCGTCCATAAGCCGGTGCCCGCGGCCCGACCCCGTGCTCACCCGGCCTGCTAAAGGATCGGCGGACTGCTGCTGAGAGCAGTCGAAATACTCCTCCTCGGACGCCGTGGAAGCGCTGGACGGGACGTCGGCGCCCGCTCTGTCGCACATGACCTTGGTGCTGTCCTGGCTGCCGTTGTCATTGCTCCCAGAGTCGCCGCCCTCCTCCTTGGAGGTGACGTGGACAAGGCCAGATGTTGCGTTGGTATTGTTGGAGGTCAAGTCCACGTTGTCGAATTTAACCAGGGTCACCTGCGTTTCGATGGGTTGGTCTGATGGGGTTGGATCTATTACCAGGTGTAATGTTCGCCGTTTGGGGACAGGAGGGACCGGTGCTGCTGGCGTCTCTGGATTTTCTCCAGAGGTGTCTGACGGCTGAGGCGCTACAGAGGGAGTTTGTTGTGTCTCCTGTGTGAGAAGCGAGTCGGGGTGCTGCAGCGGAGGCGCTCTGGAATCTGCTGCATCAGGATTGTCTTTATATGGACTTGCGACTTCCTGCTGCGGTGTTTTAGGAGCCGATGGATTGCCAGTTGCGGGTTGCGCTTCAGTTTTCGTCTCTTTCCCGGATTCCTCGGTAGAACTTGGCAGCGTCAGAGACGAGCTGAACCGAATGGCCTGACTGACCGCAAAGCGCTCTGACCTCTGCAAGTGAACCTGATTGGCCCGTTTCTCGTCCCTGATGTTTATAAAACCGATCACGTCACTCGGCGGGTCCGGTTCCGGCCAGGTGGGGAGGTATGGTATCAGGTAGGCTTTCTCCATATTGACCAACGCCGGATGGATCTGGGGCTCCTCGGAAACATTCTTAAGACGCCCCTTACGGATTTTCAACCCAGCTTGAACTTGGGAGTTCTTGTTGCTGGAGTTCTGGTCTGAAGAAGTGGGACTTGTGTGTGTTCCTGTAGCAACCAATGCGTACTTGGGGTTGATGAGTTTCTTTGCGATGCTAGCTGGCACGACAACAGGGGTGGCGGCCTGAGGGAGGGGGTCGGGAATTGGTTCGTCGACCATGGGAACCTTGCTGAGGGACACACTCCGTGACAAGAGGAAGAGTTCCCGAAACTGGAAGTCAAAGGTCTCCATTGCCTGTCCGGTGATCACCGTGATGAGGTTACGGTCCAAACGGGAGGAGGCCCACGTGAAGCTGGATTGACCAAAAATTTAAAAAAAGGAGCTGATTGATTGATATATTGATTAGGAAACACGTTCCTTTACTTTTCATATCGTCTGATGTCTCGCTGACCTGTATGAACCGGAGATGGCTCTGTCTCCATCTACTAAGAGGAACCTTTGGCTGAGGGACCCACGAACCTTCTGTGCTGAGCGTGTATAGAACTCCACGCCTCCACAGCAGCGCACGCGAAGATTCTAAACACACGCATACAAAAAAAATTGTTCACGTGAGAAATGATCTAGAGAGGAGACAAAAGATTTTGGGATGAACATTGTGTGAAGACACTTTTTTTCCTTTGTGCTAAGCTAGGCAGACTCTTGATTGACACCTGCGTTGTGTTTACAGATGTTACAGGTTATCTGTGCGCATGTGTGACACACCCTGTTCTGTTTGTCTTCCGCCGTGTGATAAAAGGGTGTGGCGCAAGCCGCTACATTACATCACATGGGTCAATATTGTGGGTGAAATCTCACAGGTGGCTAAAGTGTCCTTGAGAGTTTTAAAAGGCGCTTATAAATGAAATGTATTATTATTAAAATAATCATAAAGGGAGGGTGAAAATAACAGATAAGATGACGTGGTTGAAAGAGAGGAGTGATTATGAGAAGGAAAGTCATGTAGCCAGTGTAGGTTGTCTGTCATATTTACAAAAGCGTCATTTAGGTGTTTTCTGTTACCGACACAACCAGTTTCACTTTGGAGAGGCAATGAATCACGAAGAAATGTAGCCTATAGCGACTGACGAGCTGCTGCTTGTTGACCTCATCGCGGACTTCAAGTGAAAACATGTATCGGTTTGGTTGATGGTGTCTATTACTTTTTAATATTTCAAAATGGAATCATAAATGGTTAATTGCGCTATCAACTATCCTCGCCTCTTTGGATATCGAAACAAAAATAAACAACATTATTCATCATTAGATTCGCCCTTTGGGGCTTTTGCCCTTTTCTTTCTTTCCACCGAAAAGCAAACAAACATCTTTTTTCCAGTCATCCCCCCCCACACACACACAAATTGACTTCCAGTACCAGTCCTACATTGTTAACGTCCTATATTTTGGTACCCTACTTCTTTTTCCTTTCGTCTTCCTTTCATAACTTTACTGTTGTGAATTGTAAATTTCTCAACTGTGACAGTAATAAAGGTGAATCTAATCTAATCTAATCTAATCTAATCTAATCTAATCTAATCTAATCTAATCTAATAACAAAGCTAATTTGACAATGCTAACTAGCTCCATTTTGTTTGGATGTCCCGACAAGTGTTATATCGCTAAATTAAAATTGCCATGATCACTGGTCACTGTCGTTTTACACTACACAAAGCATCCAATGACTGGAAAACTTTACGCCGGCTTCAGCCAAACATAGCGTTGTAAACCACTACCACTTGACTTTGCTAAACTAACAGGAACAAATGACGAATAAAATGCTCGGCAAAGCATTTTTTTTCATTGCTGCTAAAACACAATATTATGCTTTGGAAACAATGTTCGCATCATATCCATGAGCTTTGTTTTTACAATATTGTAAGTATTTCATACCTGTCAACCTGCGAGACGCTGTGACCTTTTTCCTTACTTAGTGACAAAAAAAACATACGTGTGTGTAATATTTCATTGTGCAATTTTATGACCGAAATTTCACATGTAAACATTTATACTTTTAACAAGTTACAACATATTTCTCGCAATAATCAAGTATGCTTTTTTTGCTGTGGACAAATTGCATTTGCCCACAGCAAAAAAAGAATTTGAATTTGTGTTCTTACGATGTATAATACGTATCTATAAAAAAAAATATGAATGATATTACGGCAAAAAAAAACACAGCAAAATGTCTCATTTAACTGATTTCAAAATAACATTCCACTTGATCAGAACTTGTCTTCTCGGAACTTTTGTTTCTTCTCGAGACATTTCGTACTGACTTGTTTTCTCTGTGGTACACTTTGCTTTTTACGAGTAGCGATATTTATTTTAATTAACATTACTGCTGAAATTTAATTATGAAAATGGAATCGAAAATATCTCAAAATTATATGTAACAATTTTTTGCCTTTCCTGTACAAACTTTCTTGTATGCTGTACACATCTAAAATTGTGCAAAAATCATACAGAATACAGAAAAATACGGCCAGTTGACAGGTATGATATTTATCCAGTATTTTGAGCTTCTTTTTATATCGCTAACCTCCCCAGAATATTGGTGGTCATTATTGTATTGACTTTTGTGATATTTTTTCGATAGCCACGTAGTTCATGTAATCGGTGCATCGTTAGCGCTGCGTGATAAAAATAGATTAAAGAAAATGTCCAGACATAAAAACTTGAATGTATCAATAAACAAACCAGCCGGCTGGAAAATACACTTATCAAAAGAAGCCATCTGTTCCAAAAGGTCTTTTCTCGGGTTATCAAAACGTCATTCATCAACACGTGCCTAAACGTCCTGTGTGTGTCGATAGGTGTGTGGGTTTACCTTTAGGTGTCCGCGATGCATATCAGCTCGACCACACATGGAAAGAAAAGAGGGTACTGCCGCCATGTCGATAATTATGTAGACGGGAACTCTCCGTCGATAGGCGGCGTCTAGCAGGTCTCGAAATATATCCACGTCGGTGAAAGCATCCATCACCACGGCTATCACCTGCGCGCAGACATACACGTTGGAACTAAAAATCTATTTTGCCATGATACTTTGCTGAAGTGGACCTTGGTAAATAGGAAAGGTCTATATCGCCTTTATTATTTCAAATCGGCCAGACTTCTCTTAAAGTCCTCTTTCGTTCTATAGGCTGTGAAAAAGTCCTTTCAATAAGTTAGTCAATGATCAATGAATGAAAGATTACCTCATTCACTGCCATTCCCGAATTTATTCCGGAATTGAAAATATGATGTAGAGCGCCATTCCCAAATTTGTTCGGGTTTTGTTTTTTCTTGTTTGGGTGCCGATAAAGCACTGGCCATGGCCTCTGGCAATATTTTTCCTTCCACAAGGAGGCATCATTTCCCCTTTTTCCCCATGTTAGCGCTTTGTTCCAGCTTCAGCTGTTGTTAAAGCACGATATAAATTAATATAATTTCAAGCTCATATAACTCCAGACCCATATAATTTAGCAATTAACTCTTGTTCTGATGAAAGAAGAACGTCTGAGGTTTTTTAAGCTACATTGAATCTTTATGTAGTCCGAAAACTCAATACTGTCTGGGTCCTGAAATTCGAGTGACAATGACGAAAACCCTGGGACTGGAGTGGACACATTTTTGCATATGTAAGACAGTGAATCAGTTAACGGTAGAAAAAAAAATATCTGTTGGATCAATCAAAAGATTCTTGTGTACATCTAAAAATATTCATAAATTGTTATGTCGGTTACTTTAGAAATTGTAGGGGAGGATTCACATGTGCTTCCACAAACAAAAATAAACATTTAGAAATATACAGCAAAGAGTTGCTTATAAGTGCATATATGGATAAATAAACGATGCTTTTGAGAAGTTCCGTTTCTACTTTGTGCACCGAAGTCAGCATTCCGGTGGTTAAAAACTCCCCTTAATTAGAAGCACAAGCTTCCTGTGTTATTCTGGGCCCCTACACTGACCTAGTAAAGTGGGATTCTCCGTTCAAAGCCTCTATCATGTGATTTCAAGATGTCAAGTTGCTATTGTGTCTTTTTTTGTGGTTAGTTTTAATAAGCACATTCAACAAACACACAAGTCAGGATTGTTTTGTGAATGACCTGACACGTGAGTACATGTGCTAAAGCGACACGTGTGCAAGAGCATCAATCCCGCTCATCATATGACAAAGGCACACTGACCCAGTTACTGAAGCCAAGATTCAGTTGTGGCGCTGTTAAGACTGGAGAAAAATGCTGAGAACGTCTAATCTCATCTGTAAAACCTCTTGACTCCCATTAATAGTTTGACAACCCATAAGAAAATTGACGGAAGTAAAAAAAAACGTTTGTACAATGACTTTGAAAAATACTCTCTGTGATTTCTCACTTTTAAAACTTAGTGCCAGACTTAAAGCCTGAGCACAAGCAATTTCCTCATACCAAAGCCATTTTTTGTAAATTGCAAACGAAGATTTACTGTAACAGCATTCAGACACACCTGGTGATTTTCCCCATGTGGGATTGTTAACATTTTAACTCATTCACTGCCAGACATGTGCAAAATGTGTCCACTCCAGAGCCAGGGTTTTTGTCATTGTCACTCCTAGGACATTGTCATTCCAGGACCCACAGAATATTGAGTTTTAGGAATACATAAAAATTCAATGCAGCGTTAGAAACCTTAGACTCTCTTTTTTCATTAGAAAACTAGAGTGAATTCCTAAATGATATGGGTCTGGAGTTATATGAGCTTGAAATGAGGGCAACTGTCCAAAATACAATGCAATACATGCATATTGGTTTATATAGAGGTTTGACAACAGCTGAAGCTGGAACAAAGCGCTAACATGGAAAAAAGGGAAATCCTGCCCCCTCGTGGAAAAGAAGAAACATTGCCACAGGCCTTGGCCAGCGCTTTATCGGCAGCCAAGCATGAAAAAAACAAAACCCGAACAAATTCGGGAATGGCGCTCTACGTTATATTTTCAATTCCTGAATACATTCGTGAATGCCAGTGAATGATTTAAAAATGTACATGCAACCCTCAACACTGATAATGACGAAGAATACTGAGGTTGTGAAACTCCAGGACAAAAAAAATGCCTTAGGTAATCAGAGGTTTAACAATCCAATAAGTGGATGCAAACAATTTAACCATACAAGTCTGAATGTGAAAAGCAATTAAAATGAGTTTTGAATGTTTTGGAAAATTTCACTAGTTGGAGCGAAGCTTTTAATCCTAAATACTCGATGACGTCTACAACTTCCTCCCAACACCAAAAATACAAAGTTAGGAGATGAAGTCAGTACATTTAAATTGCTAATAGAATTATTTTTTTCCTGTCCAGGGACTAAATGGCAATACATAGGTGAGCATAAAAATGTGTCCAAATAAATATTGGATTATCAAGTAACCTCCTGGGATGTAACAGGAGCTATAGAGATTTCTGCCAGGCCTATAGTCCCTCAAATCCCAGCTACGATCTAGGTACACCCGCATGGTCTCAGAGTTAAATATTATTTGATAATTAACTCATTCACTGAGATTCACAAATTTATTCGGGAATTGAACATATGACGTAGAGCGCCATTCCCAAATTTGTTCAGGTTTAGTTTTTTCTTGTTTGGGTGTTGATAAAGCGCTGGCCATGGCCTTTGGCACGTGTTTTCATTTCCACAAGGGTTCAGCATTTCCCTTTCTTTCCATATTAGCGCTTTGTTCCAGCTTCAGCTGTTGTTAAAGCGCTATACAAACCAATATGCATGTATTGCATTGTACTTTGGACAGCCACCCTTATTTCAAGCTTATATAACTCCAGATACATATAATTTAGAAATTAACTCTTTTTTTCTGATGAAAGAAGAGATTCTGTGGTTTATTATGCAGCATTGAATGTTTATGTAGTCCTAAAACTCAATATTATGTGGGTCCTGGAATTCAAGTGACAATGACAAAAATCCTGGCACTGCAGTGGCCACATTTTTACATGTCTGGCAGTGAATGAGTTAATTATTAAAGTGTGGATGTTAAACTGTACTAAAGTTACTTTCCCATCACCGGTGAATTCGGGGCTACCTTTTGGGCTGAAGCGATGCTCTTTCGCACGACCTCCTTGATATGCGCTTGACCGTCAATGGGGGGCTGCGTGTAAACGGTCACGCGCGTCACCCCACGATACGAGATGGCATCCGGCCAACCGAGGTCCAGCTCCGCCACCGAGGCCTCGGACCTATCGGGCCAGTATTGGAGAGACACCTGGCCGTCCAAAGCTCCATCTTCCCCAGACCCCGGGGTTGTGTTACCAGTGTGCCCCCCGGGGGTGTCCGGTTTCTGGTGGTGCTCTAGTCCGGGTCGGTAAAGTTCGGCGGTGTGGGCGATGCGTTCCAGCTCGGTTTCAGAGAGGAAGTCCCGAACTTCGTTCTCGCGGAGGTAGTCCGTGAACGCACCTCGTCCATGGGCGATGAGCTTCTCCAGTGCTCGTCGCTGGTCCTCACTGTAGAAGAACTCCGGCTTGCTTTCACAAACACGCCAGTTGACGTGGTGGTCGTCCAGACATTGAATTTGAGACAACGCCATGGTCCCGATGAACCCACTCGTTAAAAAAATAACTAGGAAAATAAAACTCGTTCCCACACGGCGGTTCGTAGAAATGTCCCAATCTATCCTGCTTTCATTGCGCTTCTGTCGTTCACCACACCGGGAAGCGATCACCGGTATTCTTCCGTAGTGGAACTTCTCATTTGAGCGGAATTAAAAGTTCAAGAAAAGGGAACTGTACAAACACAAATGTCTACTTTCTCTCAAACAAACTCAAGGTGCTGGAGGAACAAAGCTTCCCCCGCCCACGGCCACGCCTTTACACCTGCCGGGGGGGACCGGCGAACATGGGGGAGGCAGGACGGAAGGCGGGCAGCTGTCTGGCGGATGACTGTTTTTGTTGTCAGCCAGTGAGGCAAGTTAAAAGCGAAACACGACAAAAAAAAATCATTAATCCCCACCTTCGCATTCAATAGTTGAAAGAAATCGAGTGACTCAATCCGACGAGACACTTTTTTGTTTGCTCCGAAGGGTCCCAGTCGAGGGTGACGGCTTCAAACCGAAACGGTTGAACTCTACGAAATACAAAAAAAAATCTAGGAATTTTAGCTGTCTACGTGGCACTTACAAAATTTAAACTCCAAACAAAACAAAAAGTTAATCCAGTTTGCGCCAAAGTAAAAAAAAGATATTAGGCGTGCGTGTCGAAAGCGCGTGGAGATACCGGTTTGTGAGAACTTGGAATCCGGCAACGGAAGCTTGGATACCGGGGAGCCTGGGGGCGGAGTGTCCGGTTGTCAATGGAGCCCAAACTCCACCCTCTTTCTGAGAAAGTGGGATACCAACATTTTTTTTCGTTGCAGCCATCAACGTTGTACAAAGGAGTGGCTCATCTCTAACAAATATCGTTGTTAAAAAAAAATACAAAATTTTCAAGGAAAAGGTGTTACATGTGGTGGTTTTCAGGCAATGGCCTATTAGGGTAAAGCGAAGCTTATCTGACTGCAGGGCGAATGATGTAACATACTGTCATGCTCAAAATACACTCCTGGTATGTTATCAGTGAAACACAAAGTAGTGCTCATAATAAAATACTTGTGAAGTGAATCAAATGAGGGCTACTTACTTAAAACACTCAATAATTTCCAGTGTCTGTCTTTTACTCAATTACCCTTCTATCTATGTTTCATTGTGTGAATGCTCATGTGGGTAAAGTGGAGGCTTTCAGGCAGCATTATTTATTTTTTTGGATTGTTCATGGTTGTTTTTGTTTTGTTTTGACTTTTTAAAAATACAGTTAGTTTTAATACGACATTAATACATTGCATTTTCTGTGTAGCTCTATCTCTTGTTTCCATTTATAATTGTATTTTATTTATTGTATTCCATTTATAATTGTATTTTATTTATTATTGTTTCTATGACTGTAAAGTGTCATTGAGAGCTTTGAAGGGTGCTTGAAATAAAATGTATTATTATTATTATTATTATTATTATTATTATTATTATTATTATTATTATTATTATTATTATTGTGTTTGAGAGCTAAGATAAGCTAAGATATCATTACCAAACTATAACATCTTCCCCGGACTTATGAATGAGGTATTTCAAAAACGGATCAAATCATGTTCTTTGAAACAAAATGTACACTATTTTAGTCATCCATAGTATTTTGATTTTTTATTTGACTTTCCTTCTGGTTGAAATTCCCTATATAAATAAAATTGCCTTATCTTACTGTGAAGGATCATTTATTGACATTTTGAGAATCCCATAGAGAAGAAATGAGAGCAAAAGCACATGAATTGTGAATGAGAAGAATATTTGGTGACAGTGTCCATCTCTTTGTGTGTCACTGACCTTTGGATGGTGGACCTCCTCGTGTTTCAGACACGGTGGGATGCGTGGACCCCGAAGAGTGTGTGCGGGTGTGTGGAGCTGAGGTGGGATGCTCCAACATTGCCTTCCCCAAACTTGTCATTGAACTCATGCCAAGTGGTGAGAACACACCCAACTCCAAAGGGAGCATTTGCCTGTGTGTTTATTGTGAAGTTTCAACTTCTTTGTATGTGTTTGGAACAGGCCTACGTGGACTCATGATATCCGTGATGATGGCCGCTCTGATGTCATCACTGACTTCCATCTTCAACAGCAGTTCTACACTGTTTACCATGGACATCTGGAAGAAGCACCGACCCCGAGCCTCCGAGAGAGAGTTACTTCTGGTCGGCAGGTATGAAACGATTTACACACTACAAGGGCACGGAAAAGCCTACTGGACCCTCCGCACCCTGCCCACCACCTTTTCCAGCTATTACCCTCAGGCAGGCGCTACCGATCGATGCGCACCAATGTCCTTTTACAGTTTTCTTTGGTTTCCTCCCGTTTCCTCCTCGCTTCCAAAAACTGCATATTTTAATCTTACTACCTCTTATGTTTTTGGCTCAGGATCGTGACGGTGATCTTAGTGGTGGTGAGCGTGGTGTGGATCCCCATTTTGCAGTCCGCCAACAGTGGCCAGCTGTACGTTTACATTCAGTCGGTGACCAGCTACCTGGCCCCGCCCGTCACGGCTGTCTTCACCCTCGCCGTCTTCTGGAAGAGAACCAACGAGCAGGTGACAGTAACGGTTTTGCCTCGAATTTGGTGATTCGCATCCGCACATAATTGGACCCCCAAAAGATGTATTTACTACAAATATAGAATCTTTTGTCATCTATATATGCCTGTGACATACAGTGCCAAGCAGGACAATTAAATTCACTTTCACTAAATGTCAGAAGGTAAAATTACAATAGTATGTGAGAATGCTGACAAATTCTATTTTTTATATTTCTTTAGTTTTTGTTGTTGTTGTTGTACATTACTTAACCTGACTCAATGTTGATTCATGTGAAGCTTATGCAAGGCGAGATTATCAACCTTGGAACAACCGTTGAAAATCTTTGCACAAATCCGGTTAATAACGACAGTTTTTTTGCATAGTTTGATTTGTTTGAACGTTTTTGCATAGTTTGCTTGCAAAGAATATGTGAATCGTTAAGGCGGATGCGATGGGCGGTGAGGTGTTTATTTATTTATTTATTTATTTATTTATTTATTTATTTATTTATTTATTTATTTATTCGGTCATTTATTTGTATGTTTATTTATATATTGTTTATTTATTCAGCGCTTCATTTAAATAATTATTTACCAATCATTTGACTATGTATTTATTAATTTGTTTATTTATATATTCATTTATTCATTTATCCAGTCGCGTATTTATTTAGTTATTTCTCTATTTATTTATTTAAGTATTTATTTATCAATCATTTAGCTATGTATCTATGTACGTACATACATACGTATGTATGTATGTATGTATGTATGTATGTATGTATGTATGTATGTATGTATGTATGTATGTATGTATGTATGTATGTATGTACGTATGTATGTATGTATGTATGTATGTATGTACGTATGTGCGTATGTACGTATGTATGTATGTCTGTATTTACTTTTTATTTATTTAGTTATTTATTTATCAATCATTTAGCTATCTACTTATTTGTTTATTTATGTATTCATTTATTTGTTTATCCAGTTGTGTATTTGTTGTTATCTATTTTTATTTATTTATCTACTTATTTATTTTAGTTATTTATTAATGTATTTAATTATTTATTTATCAATCCTTTAACTCTGTATGTATGTGTTTTTATTTATTTATCAATATATTCGCTATGTATGTATTTATTTGTTTATTTATTTATTCATTTGGAAGGTGGGAGGAAACCGGGGATCCCGGTTTATTCATTCATTTGCTTATTTGTTTAAATTTAGGCAATTGTGGACCATTATTTGCAAAGCTTTTGACAAGTTTCGCGACACAAAATAACACATAGCAGCAAACAACTTGCTGTGACTTACCATTGCTGGTGTTAAATGACAAAGAACACACACAATTGCGTAACATGCTCTTTTATGGCAATCATATCAAAGTTGATTGCAAACTTCATCCCCTAGCTAAACCGGACTTCTTTGTCGAGCATTCTGGAGTGTTCCTTTCCTGCACTTTTATTAGCCTCATATGGGATGTAGCCGAGCGCCAACATTCCTGTAACCTCGAGCATATTGTTTTCATTCCTGGTGTCGGAATTGTCAAGGGCTAATTTAACGCAGTCTCTCAGTGCAAACAAATGAAAGTGACTGTGTCTGTCTGATAACAGATTCGGCGTGCAAGAGGAATTTTATCGCTGTGCGATAAAAATAAATAAATACATAAATAAAAAGATTGTTGGGTGCATGGGGCATAAAATATAAAGGAGTTATACTATAGTAAACTGGGATACTATAAACACTACTAAAGACCAGTCTCGACTTGGGCCCAAGAGTCAGTTAATGTTTTTGTAAAGCGACTTAAGGGCGTGTCTTTTTTTCTGATAGACTGATTTCCTCTTTTCTCCATGACTCGTCTGTTTTTCACTGTCACAAAAAGCACCAAAAAGTCAAAGAATGCTTACATATGTGTATTTACATTGGAGATAAGCCCATAACTCTGTTGCAAGAAACAGACATTTTTTTTTTTGGAGGGGTGGGGGTTAAGGGGTGCCTTGAGCTACTGGAGGCCAAAGGTCAGACGTGAGCAAAATAAGCAGTGTGACATGCACTGTAACACACTCAAGAGTAAATCAGACCTGCCAATTGTTTGTGTAGTGTTGTAAGAATGGTAATGTGACACGGTCACTTATAATTGTTGAGTACTTAACTCATTCACTGCCAGACGTGTAAAAATGTGTCCACTCCAGTATCAGGGTTTTTGTCATTGTCACTTGAATTCCAGGACCCACAAAATATTGAGTTTTAAGACTACATAAACATTAAACACAGCTTAAGAAACCTTAGACTCTCTTCTTTTATCAGAAAAAAAGAGTTAATTAATATATTATTTGGGTCTGGAGTTACATATGCTTGAAATGAGGGCGGCTGTCCAAAATACAATGCAATGGATACATATTGGTTTTTATAGTGCTTTAACAACAGCTGAAGCTGGAACAAAGCGCTAACTTAGAAAAAAGCAAAATGCAGCCCCCTTGTGGACGGGAAAAACATTGCCGGAGACCATGAGCAGTGCTTTATCTGCACCCAAACAAGAAAAAAAGTTTAGATTCTCGAATAAAATTGTGAATGGCAGTGAATGAGTTAAAAAAGAGCAATTGAAACAACACATGCAAATAGGGGATCCTCTTTACTTTTAGTTTTTACTTTAGTTTTTTTTTTTTCTTTTTTGGGGGAGCCAGCATATCTGACTCAAATAACACCGATGGCATTCTTTGCAAGCTTAACAAAGACAAGTGCCTGGCGTCACTGCACGTGCGAAAACGTAGGTGAGAAGTCAAACAATGCTGACAGGAGTTGCAGGGTGAGAAAGTAAGAGAGGTGTGTGGAAAATAAACACACGTATACACACACCCTAAGTGTGACCCATTATTGCTCCTGGCACATTGTCCACTTTTTGAAATGTCATTGTACATCTGTCTGCGTGCTTCAAAAGTAGAACACACAAGGAATTTGTCTCCGGTAGAACAATGCTGCACTAGTATCATCATAAAAAAGACATGACAAATAAGTATGGAGGACACTAATAATGGCTAATCTCATCGAATTCCATAACTCATTCACTGCCATTCACAAATGTATTCGGGAATTGAAAATATGACGTAGAGCGCCATTCCCGAATTTGTTCGCTTTTTTTCATGTTTGAGTGCCGATAAAGCGCTGGCCATGGCCTCTGGTAATGTTTTTTCTTTTACGCAAGTGAGCAGCATTTCCCTTTTTCCATGTTAGCGCTTTGTTCCAGCTTCAACTGTTGTTCAAGCGCGATATAAACCAATATGTACGTATTGCATTGTATTTTGGACAACCATCCTCATTTCAAGATCATATAACTACAGACCTGTATCATTTAAGAATTAACTATTTTTTTCCGATGAAAGAAGAAAGTCGAGGGTTTCTGACGCTGTCTTGAATGTTTAGGTAGTCCTAAAACTCAATATTCTGTGGGCCCTGGAATTCAAGTGACAGTGACAAAAACCCTGGCACTGGAGTGGACACATTTTTGCACAAGTCTGGCAGTGAATGAGTTAATGTAAGTTGTGCCTCTCAAGAAGAACTGCAAGGCAATGTGCAAAGTATCAAGCAGACAGTGGTTCAAGTGAGTACAGAGCGGGCGCTACAATGATTATAACGGGATGCTGTTCCACAGGGTTGTGCAAAATTGCAGAGGCATTATACAGTTAGATTTGGACTACCGTTTAGAGAGTTAATGGCTAGGGGGAAGAAACGCTTGCCTGAGGGGAGTTGCTGGAAAAGGTGGTGAACAGGGTGCGTAAGGTCCAGGAGGATTTTCCTTACCCTTGTCTTGATTCTTGCAGTGTGTAAGTTCTCAAGAGTGGATAGGGTGGTGCCAATGATGAATGGAAGATGAGTGAAGCCACTACTGGCAAATCTCACCGAATCTAGATAGATTTAGGCATATTTGGGTCAAAATCTACTCGCAGTGTCTTGCAAATATCCCACATGAAGATAAACCAACCAACAAAGCGTGAATCTGTCTGTTTTTGTCTTGTCAGGGTGCATTCTGGGGCCTGATGGTGGGTTTGGTGGTGGGGGTGTGCAGGATGGTACTGGAGTTTGCCTTCCCCCCTGCCAGGTGCGGCGTGGTGGACTTGGCTCCTGCCGTTCTGCGCCGCGTCCACTACCTTCACTTTGCCATCTTGCTCTGCGGGCTCACTGCCGTGGTGGTTATTGCGGTGTCGCTGATGACACCGCCACCGGGCCGCGAACAGGTACACTGAGAAGTCAGAAGACATTTGGTGTGAGCAACACGGTGGTATGGTTGTATCTTGTGCTGCGAATCCATTGATACCTAAATCCAAAAGATCAACAACAACGTCCGCAAACTGCTTCTCAGTGCAGTAGCACTTTGGTTGCGCGGCCGACAGCGAGACGGGCTTTTGTTACCTCATGAATGCCTGCGATCTGCTGACTTGACTCTGTTCAGCATGTGACCATGAATCACTGAACTGACTGTTCCTCAAAGCTGACGCCGCTTCCTTCTGACATGTCAAAGGTTTTAAATGTGATCCTGAATGTGACCACTATATAACTAACTATACTATATAACCACTGAATTAGCCTGTACGGCACAGGTGTCAAAGTCAAGGCCCGGGGGCCAAATCTGGCCCGCCACATCATTTTATTCGGCCCATGAAAGCAAATCAAGCATGTCAAGCGCCATGATGCTTGTTAAAATCCAAACCAAAATGTCGTGTGTAATCCACAATAAGAGTCATTATTCTTGAGTTCAGATTTGAAAACTAGTTATTCATTAATTTGTTGTGCATTCTGTTTTTTTTAATATGTGGAGAGAATGAAACATTCTAATGGCTTCCCCAAATTCATAATGAATAAAGTCGTCGGTCTATATCTGAGAGTCTATTTGCTTCTACTGTGTTAGCCAAAACAACAACAAATGAGTACAGTATTCACCATCATTTTTATTCATGAAACGGCCCAGAGCGGCTTCTAACTCCCTTAGTCACAGTGAATACATTCTTTCGGTCACGAGCCAAAAAGCTTCTTGGCTTGAGAGCTGCAACGCGATTCAAATGGTAATCTCCGGTTTTGCTTTCAGTCTCCGCCCTGAAGCAACAAGTTAGAGAAATCGGACCCTAAAATAACATGAGTACATGTTGGCCCTCCTCCATATGGTTCTTAGTGGTCTATGATTTCAGCCACGAGGCCTTTTGTGTTGTATGGGCGTCTGGATATGTGATAAGATTACAATTTGGACTGCTGTGAGGTATTATTTTGTGGCACACTGAAGGTGCATAACCGCCACTTCAATTGGTATTAATAGTGGTTTGAACACGCATATGTTAAATATTTCACATTTCCAGGCTTACTACAGTCGACCGTTTTTCATGTTTTCAGATTACATGGTATCTGGTAAGGTTAAAGCACTTTTCAGAGAGATAACCTAAAAATGTAACTAAGTGTTCATTCACTCTGCTTTTGCTGCCTTCCTGGTTTTGGGGTCAATTACCATCACACACTCATGATAGACACGAAAAAAACTATTGTCTGCATACATGTTTAACTTTGCTATTGACAGTGCTTATATGTATTTACATTGGAACAACTCCGAAGATATCAAACCATTTCATGCTTCAACACAGCCCACTTCACACACACCTGATGAGGAAATGTAGGAATAAATAATAATAAAATAAAATTGATAAATTATTAAATATTTTCCCAACTTTGATTTGCAGTTGTGGAACCTGACCTGGTGGACACTAACCGAAGAGTCTCCCAGAGAAATTGCTCTCCAGAAAATGTCCTCTGTTGCTCACCGTAGCTCTCAAGGTAGGCACAAATAGTCGCCGTAATGTACAATATTTTCAGAGATAAGTTAATTATTTTACGAAAGCATGAAGGTGCTGATGAGAAGTAAACTGTTTTGACTTTCAGCTTTGTACGAAGGAGTTTGCTAAAATATCTGAATGTACTAGAAACTGTGTAAGAACATGTTTACAGGATTAATGCTGGCTAAAACTGAATGTGGAGGACGCTGCATAGACATAAATAAATTTACAGCATTTATCTATGCAAAGTAGACACATTCAATCGAAGACTATGTTAGCCAATGGATACCCGGATGTTGGTCTGTAATATCCAATGGCAGAACAGCTTTTAGTATGTTGCATTTATTAAACTCGTCTTTTATATTTTAATCTTTCGTATCTCGAAATTTATTTTGTTACATGAGCAGATATTTTCCTGTTCTTGCATTTACTAACTTGATAATTTCTTCTGAAAAGACGTTATTCAGTAGAGTTACCTGTGTATATTTTAATGAATATGCTGAGTGAAACTCCATGCTTCCTTAAATACAGGTAACATCCGAGTTACGACCGGGTTCCGTTCCGACAAAACCGTCGTAAGTCAAACGGCCGATATCGAAAAGCTTTTAAAATGGCTGACGCGAGGATCACGTGATCATAACAAATGACGACACGCTGGCATCTCCTATACGACAGGATAATATACAATGTCAATCTGTTGTTTTTAAGCCACGTTTTCGATTGAATACTATTATATACCAAAATGTTGACGGTTCATTTATAAATCTTATAACTTTTTGTGTCATTTTAATCAATTTATATTTCGTATTATCGATCTTTATTACTGTGTCGGCGCACACGCTTTCTGCTGATCAAAATCCGCACGGCGTCCCACGCATGCGAGCTATCAAAAAAAAACAGTAGTCCAAAAATGGCTCTCCCTGCTAACGAAGAAGCCAGAAGAGGACGACGCCGACCGTGAGGCCGACGCGGCGTTTGCATCGCGGCGATCCACCCGCTCTGCCACGGCGTCGGTGGACACCTCTCCCTCCCCCCGATTGCTGTGCTGTCATGCTGGAGAAAATTGTCGTACGCATTTGTTACGAAACGGTTATTTTGTATCCTCATGTCGTGCAATGCTGCTCCGGCAAATAAACTTGCTACTTGTTCGATATTGTCACGTTCGGATTGACAGCTGGGGGCGGGGCCACACCTACCCGCTCCTTCTTCAGGACAGCGGGTACGAAAAAGGGACGCTGTCAACTTGTATTTGTACTTTGTATTACCCTGGACTTTGTCTTCGTTGCTCGGTCCACCCTCCATCCCGTAATCCTTTTGGAATTGTTCCGTTTCTGCACCACCGTGTGCGAGTTGCTTCTCGCCATTGTCGGGGTTCCCATTGCCCCCCCCCCCCTCACTCGTTGTTTTTTATATTCTTTATTGTTGATTATTCTTCTGGTCCTCTTTTTAGGACCAGTGCTTTGTGTTGTAGCTTAATAAATCACCATGCACGGACCTCTGTCTCTGTCGCGTTGCTGGCTGTAGCGGTGGCAGCCGTAGAAAAAAAAAGTCTAGCGGTCGTGGTCGTAACTCGCGCCGGTCGTAAATCGGATGTTACCTGTATATAGCTGTCATTATCGACATATATTTTCCCCTTCTTTGGCCCCTCTCACAAATACTAATTATGTACCTCGTTAAAGGCTTCCACTGTACCCTGGAAGGAAAACACCCATCACGGACATTCACACAATTGATGACACAGTAATTGAGCAACTTCCTGTTGTGTGTGTGTGTGCGTGTGTGTGTGTGTGTGCGTGCGTGCGTGCGTGTGTGTGTGTGTGTGTGCGGGGCGCTTGCAGACTCTGAGCCAGCACGTCAGATGACTTGCGGTCACAGCCTCCAACTTTGCATGGCAACAGTTCGCCGCTTGCAGGATACTCCCAGAGTTCCGAGCGTCCGTGAAAGTGTCTTCTGGTCGAGGTTTTGCTGCGCAAACGCTCTCCTGTTGGTCAGCGTGAACATTTTTCTTTATGCATACTTCGCCTGAGCTTTCGTGCGCGTGCACATCCTGCCTCGCCCTGATTTCGCTGAGCACCAACCAATCTCTTCGGAAGGAACCACAAACTGCTGCTCCCACCAATGTCAGAGTGTTGGGGGGGGGGGGGTGTTCAAGTATAAAAGATACCATGATCAGATAGATAAAAATTTAATCAAAGCTTTTTTTAATCGGTGAACGGATTTGATTTTCTACAAACCAAGTTTATGTGTTTTATAACTATGCGCTCAACTTGTCGTTATTTCAGAAAAGATGTGTTTTGGGAGTTCATTTGATATTTTGATATCACGTGACAAAGGCTTGTTGTCAAAGGGAAGTGACGACAGTGGATAGACTCAAGAGTTATCAGGGAGCTGCAAAAGAGATGCTGGCTCACTGGAAGCGTCACAGAAAGTAGACATCCTTACCTTCGAAGTTGTGGGAAAAGTGCTGATAGTATAGAATTCAAAGTTTACAATAGACCAAATTATGTTCACATGTGAAAAAGTTCGAGTAATTTTTTTGTACTATTTGAAATTTTAGCCAAAAGCCGTCAGTTTTTGTGACTAGTGTAGATGGGTTTTGCTGTTGTAAGTTTTTCTTAAACTGATTTTTTTGGTTAATGTTTTGTGTGCATCTTCAAAGAATTTTGATGTTTTGAAAATGAAATTTTCAGAATTTAGTTTTTTTGTATTTGGTAGATAATTTGTGTTACTCTCAAACAATGATTTTTATTTATTTATTTTTGGGGAAATGGGATTATAAAAAACGATTACGTTCTGTGTACACTAAGAAACGGAATAAATTAAACGTTGGGCAAATTTGAATTGGCGAATCTCATTTTTTAGCACACAGGGATGAACTCTTAATTGTTTTGCGTAATAGTTGTATTAAGTTCATCCTGTCTACTTGATATCTAATTTAAAACAGATTCTTATCTTACAGACAGTGTATTGTCGGTGTTCAAATACCTGACATGTTTCGGCGTCTACTTCCACCTTCCATGTCAGGTATTTGAACACCGACAATACACTGTCTGTAAGATAAGAATCTGTTTTAAATTAAATTTATACTCTTAATTCTTCGATGAGAAGGTTTCTTCAGCCGTCATCTGTACAAAAGTGAAGGTTTCGGACGTTTCGCCTCCTATCCAAGAGGCTTCGTCAGCGAACTAAAGTCTGACTGGTCGTATCGGCCCCATTTATATATCCCTAATGTCCAGACATGGTGGCGCCGGACACAGCTATGATAGGTCCCAATGAGGTTAAAATCTTAGCGAAAGAACATAGATGGTTTGAAAGGGGGGTAAAAGAAGCGATTCTTATAAAACAACAAAATCCTTCATTAAACCAGTCTGGTGGGGTGAGGTTCAATTTGGATCGTTCATACAATAGCCTGCTTAGGCAAAACAGGTTAGGCAACTTTCGCAATGCTGATGAGGGTCGTTATGCTGATGAGGTGATACCGGGGGGAGTGGGGGTAATAGGCCAGTCGTTAGTCAGGAATGTAGGAACAATCAGTGGGGCCACAGGGAGGGGTCCCCCCCCCCCCCCCAACCTGAGAGTAGGGACCTATCATAGCTGTGTCCGGCGCCACCATGTCTGGACATTAGGGATATATAAATGGGGCCGATACGAACAGTCAGACTTTAGTTCGCTGACGAAGCCTCTTGGATAGGAGGCGAAACGTCCGAAACCTTCACTTTTGTACAGATGACGGCTGAAGAAACCTTCTCATCGATGGACCACTCCTGTACGACTGAGAGCTTACACAGACTCTTAATTCTTGTTATATTATGCCTTTTTTGGCTCATTTAATATTTTATTTAGTTTTTACGACATTGACATGTGAGTGAGAGATATCAAAATACAATTCTTTATTTATATTTCTTATAGAAGCTTGATAAAAGGGTCGCAGGATGATAAACATCGCAACATTTACTGAAATATATTCTATTTAAACGATTAACAAAGTGTACGTCTGCGACTTAGTCGTCACATTAGATCATTTGAAAAGTTTAAAGCATGTGCAAATTGTAATTGATTTTGCATGCTAACTGCATTTGCATGAAAACAAAAGTAATTGACAAAAAAAAACATCTCTATGTGAGACAAACTGCCTAACATCAAGTTTGTAAAATTCAAATGGTGAAATTATGATTGACCTTTAAAGCCAAACACTATAGGAACGAAAGCAAAAGATTTGGATAACTTTCAAATTTCATTCAAAATTTTAAAGCAATCTGTTAACATTGCAAAAATTGCAAACACTAATTTGTAATGTTGCACAAAAAAGGTACATACCACCAATGTAGAAATTTTGGTCAATTTCCGAATTCTCTCGACGTTAAAGTTTGCCATATTTCAGTGGCAGTGACGCAGCTCAGTAGTGACTGACACGAGATGCTGTTATCAGTGGTACAGCGGCTGGACGTACTGCGGCGGAAAGACGCCGACGCGCCCGCGGCAGCGACCCCTCCACCACCGTGAGCCAGAGCAGTCCAATAGGTCGATAAGGTCACCGCGTAGGAAATGCAGGTGGGCGGTGTGTGGTGGGGTGTAGTCGCACAGGGCATGAGCCAGGCGAGGTTTCTGGATCCAAAAACACAAAACACAGTGGCACAGTCTGCTAATGTAGCTTATGTTAGAAACCTTAGACTCTCTTCTTTCATCAGAAAAAAAGAGTTAATTCCTAAATTATATGGGTCTGGAGTTATATGGGCGTGAAATGAGGGTGGCTGTCCAAAATACAATGCAATGCATACATATTGGTTGATATAGTGCTTTAACAACAGTTGAAGCTGGAACAAAGCGCTAACATGTAAAAAAGGGAAAATGCTGCCCCCTTGTGGAAAGGAAAAAAAAAACCATTGCCAGCGCTTTATCAGCACCCAAGCATGTAAAAACAAAACCCGAGCAAATTCGGGAATGGCTCACCCTAAAAGAGGGAAGAAAATGGCTACCGAGCTGTGAGGAATGAATCAGCCCGTTTCCACAGGCTGATAAATTCCTTCCATGGAGTTTGCCTCCCTCTGCTGGCGGCTTTTGGATGTAACACAAGGTTTTCAAAAAAACAGTACAGCAAAATACATTGACGTGATGGAAAGACGCTACAATGTGTCTTTTTTTACGGTCAGGAGGCGGTTCTTTTCTGACGTCACGTGAGGACTCGTCACCAACTCAAAAACAAGACTTCCTGAATGTTCAGCGCGAGTCTTAAAACATAAAATATAGCAATATGCGGTGGAATCTTATTCAAATACGCCCAGTAGAAGTCATTTGAAGCCATTTTACAAATGATGGACACAACTTGTCCGGAGACGTCGGTTGGCCTTTAAGTGTAAATGTTCACATTCGATTTTTGTTTTGTGATATTTTTTTCTATAATTTAACCAAATGGAAAAGTGTCCCCCCCAAAATAAATAAATTAATAAATAAAAATAATCAAACAGTCGTACCCCCAAAACCTGTTCCAGCAGCTGCACGGAGGACGACTCTCTCAAGGGATGAGGGCCGTGGAGGCGGGCTGAAGGGAGGCACTCCAGCGAGGTGCTTTTGTACGGGTTCGGATAAGGGTTACGGCCAGTGCGGGAATTCTGGTGGAGGGACACGTCCGAGGGGGGGTCTCGGAGGCGGACCACATTCTCAACGGCGATGCTGTGAGTCTTGTAGAAGTCCACCAGCCGGTTGAGGGAGCTGAAGCACTCGTCCCAGATGCAGTACTGACCGCCCCCTTCCAGCACTCGGAAATGCTCCACCCTGTCGCCATAGCTGCCGGAGAAAAATGTGTGGGAGACACAGTAAGACCTGAAAGCATGTTTTCTTCAAGTCGGTCCTTCCTCTCACTGGACTTTGAATCAACAATTGGCAAATGACAACATTAGACAGGAGCAAAATGGGGCACCACATTCCTGCATTTATTATTGCTGGGAAATTTAAAATATAAGGTTTAGTAGGTTCTTTCCATTAGATAACAGAAGAAGTCTTATCAAAATAGGATTCAATACATTGTTTGACACCGTACAATTTGTTCAAAAGGTATACTCGTGCAAATAAAAATAAAATATTGCAATATAATTTATGTGTTGGGGTTAACTGTAATTTTATTGAAAAGTGTTTGACGAAAAAAATGTGCAAAATATGTAAGATTTAAAAAAACATGTATTTTGACTGGAAAATAGTGTGTCATTCATTATATTTGGCATAATACATTTTTAATGACTATTCAATGATCTACACTAGGATTTTCAACCACTATGCCGCAGTACATTAGAGTGCCGTGAGAAATCGTCAAGTGTGCCGTGATAAATTATGTGATTAAATTATGTTACTTTTTAAAAAAGTATATTTTATACAACATTTATGAATCATATTCTGCCTATATTATGTCAAATTTCCGGTGTCCGTGCTGTAAAGACAGGAAGGTAATTCAATATTCGTCCGTGTGGCAACACGAAGCTTAATTGTGTCGTTTCATCGAGATTTAATGATGAACGAGAGAGGTCGTGGTGAGCGTCATGGAGAAGTTTTTAAGGGCAACTGCAAATTCCAAATTGGGCTCTTACAAGAATCTGACCCGGAGGAAGGCCTTAATATTAGTGGTGGGGAAAAGAAAGCCAAGACGGTGAGCTCAAGTAAAAAAAACACACACAAAGGTAAATGAGAAAGCGCTAAAAGCTAGTTACCTTGTAGTTTCACTGAGGTACTGACTGAGTATCAATAAATTGAGAAATTATGTTGTAAAATGGTATTATAAAACAATACAATTTTTAGTTTGTGGTGTCCCGCAAAAAAAAACAGTGTAAAAAAACGTACCCTGGCTCAAAAAAACACTAGACTCTACATGAGCTACAAAGTATGAACTAATGTAAATCTGATTTTTGTGCTGGAGTATTATCGCCACCTATTGACCATTTTGAGTATTGCGCGGTGTGGTGGCATGACAGTGTCGAAATATAAATAAAACAGGCACGTGACCTTTCCCAGGGCAGGCAGATGCTAAGCCTTGCAACATTCATACATGCAAATCGTGTACTTCTTCGGCACATCTTGTACTTTTTACATGTGTGTCCCCGTCACATGTGTGAATTGCATAACATCAGAATCAGAATACCCTCACATACGTGTTAATGTAACGCTCTTATATAACAGGCTTGATTATTGAGCACATTTCCTGATTAAGTGGGACCGGTCATCATTTTTGGTGACCCGAATTGCAGTTTCACATGCACTGGCTGTCCATGAGGATGTGATATTTTTAGTTAAAATGGGTTCTTGTCGAACAAATTTAGATATGCGCTGAGCCTGACATATGCACGCTCACAGACATGTGGATGCTGCAAGGAGCTAATGTGCTCAGTAGGGTGGAAATCAAACATCAAAATGGCACATTCACAAGTGTCTCTGTGTTTTATTCAACCCTTATATGTTTATATCAACAATTTGAAATATACAGAAAGAATCAGAAAGCCTTGAATAATCCCACAATATGGAAATGTGCTGAAATATATTAATAACATGCTGCTAATACATTGAGGGAAATTCCTACCTAGTGCTTGAATCAGTAGTTATAAGACTTCATCGACCTCTTTCCACAATCACTACCATTCACAAATTTAATCCGCAATTGAAAATATGTCAGAGAGCGCCATTCCCCAATTTGTTCGGGTTTTGGTTTTTTTAAGCGCTGGCCAGACCTCTGGCATTGTTTTTCCGCTTCCACAAGGGGGTTGTATTTCGCTTTTTTCCATGTTAGCGCTTTGCTCCAGCTTCAGCTTTTGTTAAAGCGCTATATTAAAGGAGAACCGACACCATTTTTTTCTTTCCTAACTGACATCAGAAAACCGTTTTATAGCATCTAAAATATCCAAAACATGAAGGCTGATATTTTTAGTCAAATGCAAAACACCAATAAAATGACTTAAAGTGTCCAAAAACTGCTTCAAAATGACCTCGGAAATGGCGTGACGTCACGCCAGGATATTCCAGACACAAAACAATGGCTTCAGAGAGTTTAGATTTGGAGAAGATGCTTTCTTGTTACTCATCCAGGTATGAATATGATTCAAATAGTTATGAAGAGGAAAGCATAAATGTTTGCAATCGATTAAAGAAGTCCATCCGTTTCAATTCGAGCCGTCTGGACTGCAATGTAGCTCCCAGAAAATGCACAAGATGGCGCACAAGCTCCGTTGGAAATAGGCTGATTTGTCTGCTGAGATTTTGTGTCCACTTTTATGGTGTTACCGCAATCGGTAGTGTTGGTGCGACACACAACGATTAACCATTGCGTTATTCATGTGTTGTTCCTTCTAATTTTGCCAGCAACACGGATCAACACAATGTTTTCAGACCAAACAAAGTACCCAAAATGCGTTGTGTGTTGCTTTGTCGGTCAGGGGTGTTCCTGATGTGACGTCACATCAGGCATCGTCATCAACTCATAAACAAGACTTCCTGAATATTCAGCGCGAGTCTTAAAATGTAAAATATAGCTATATGATGAATTTTACAAATTATGGACACAACTTGTCCAGAGGCGTCGGTTGTCCTTTAAGTTTTCTTTGCTCACCTAACGGAGACGGAAAACTCTCCAGGGGCTGACTCACTCTCCCTCACCAGGAATGTGCCACTATCCCGCCAGTGCAGACGCCGCTCCGCCTCCAGTCTCGACACCCGGCCCGCGAACCACCTGCACATACCAGCGCGTCAACCCGCAAAACAGGCAAGAGGATGCAAGATGTACTCATATCCGGGTCCAATTTGATTTAATAAAATCTAATATCCAAATGATCTGATTAGAAAATATTTTGTTCCGTTTGGAAATTAGAAAAAACATATGAAGAACATCCACCTAGTGATGTTTGATAGAATAAGAATTTATAGGGAAAGTCAAATACTCGAGTATGGACAGAAAAAATCTGAATGATAATCATGAAATAAAAAGAAAATAAATTGTAACAATACTACTGAAAATAGCAATCCTATACAAGAAAAAAAAATGGGGAAAATCAAAATATATGCAGTTATAGTGCCGCTAATAATACAATAAAACAGCGGTGATAACAGCAATATATTAATATTGCCTGTAGTAAAATTAATAATAATAATCGGGGGAAAAACGAAGAATCACCAAAAAGGAGTGAAACAGGAATACAGTATTGTTACCACCCCTCCTACTACCAATAACATTATGATTATTATTATTATTATTAACACTATTAATAATAATAGTGATAAAGTAAAGTCTCGTTATATCGATATCGGTTATATCGATAGTACCGCTTATTACGATACTATTTTCATTTCCCTTGCACATTTCTAGTCTTTTTATGTATAATTAGTACCGTTTAGTACGATACCCGGTTATTAAGATAATCCGGTTATTACGGTGCTCCTTTTCATCCCCCGCCGGCCATTTTTGTTGTTTATATCGATATATCCGTCGCGCCATTGGTCAACTTGGTCACGTGTCTTGTTACGTGTGCCGCCATCGGTCGCGCCATTGGTCGACTTGGTCACATGAGCCGCCATCGGTCGCGCTATTGGTCGACTTGGCCATGTGACTTTGTCACGTGACACGCCATCGGTCGCGCCATTGGTCAACTTGGTCACGTGTCTTGGTTACGTGTCACGCCATCAGTCGCGCCATTGGTCGACTTGGTCAGGTGACTTGGTTACGTGCCCAGCACCCGTGTAGCAGAGCCATTTTCATTTTCAGACGCTAGCTCGTGTGTAGCAGACGAGATTGAAGTGTTTGTGTTAAAAGGTAAAAATGGGAAGCAGAAGAAGATTGATGACTTTTTTAAATTGCATACATAATACAGTAAGATGTAAGCGTTGCAGTTTCCCTGTTGTGTTATGTACATGCCCACTGTACTGTATATGAATGCAATCGTTTTTTGCAACAATGTTTCTTGTTTTGTCTGCTGAAGCGCGATGATTTTGAAAATTATTAACATTCCATACTGTGTATTAAAGGACAGCCGATGTCACTTTTTATTCAAATGCAAATAAAAATGACTTCACGCCAAGACGTCTTGCATTGCTTGTGAATCCAAACAATGGCTTCAGATTCGGATAATATGCTTTCTTGTTACACATCCAGTTCTTGTTACACATCCAGTTGATGATGAATATGTTTCAAATACACTGTAGTTCTGAAGATTAAAGCATACATGTTTACAATCATTAAAGAATTATATGTGCCATTTTGAGGCAACATTGGGGGAACAAAAAAGGGAGCTAATGGCCAGCTCCGTTTCTTATATGGCGCTTGGCTGCCCTCTTTTGGCGGCTTTTGTTTAATGCAGTTCGGCGCAGGATCGGATATATCGATAGTCCCGGTTATATCGATATTTTTTCGGACTCCCTTGAATATCGATATAACGAGACTTTACTGTATTAATAATATATTATTATTAATTGTTTATTATTATTATTATTATTATTATTATAAATCCAATTAATAGTAATCATAATAAAAATGCATAATACTAATATTTAATAATAATAGTTTGTAATCATAATAATTATATATTATATTATATTATATTATATTATATTATATTATATTACAACATTATACTATTATTATTATAATAACAATGATATATTTCAAAAAATATTACTACAGCTAACAAAAAAATCCATATAAATACCCAAATAAATATAGATTCATCATAAAAGTATATATATATATAATGTAAATATTACAACTACGTATTACTACTCATTCGAAAAAATACAATTACCGTATTTTCTGGAATATAAGGCGCACCGTCATCGAATGACATATTGAAAAACATTTTCACCGCATTAGAAGGGGCACCTTCAATAAATGACATATTTTAATATGTTTTCCATTCATAAGGCACACCGGATTATGAGGCGTATGGTCAGCTTTAAAAAATTAATCTTTTAGGTGCGCCTTATAGTGCAGAAAATACGCTATTTTTTTTTATAAAAAAATAAGTCATTTGTTAATATTTGAGCCATTTGCATCATTGTTTTAATGTGCGCTCTTCGGATTCAGAAGTCCCAAAGTACACAGAAAAAGTATGTTGGCGGGGATACTATGTAATTAATTTTATGTCGGTAAGTATACCTTATACAATCATTTTGATTTAAGGCTACCAAACATGGATCAACAAAAATAACTTTTAAAACGATTCTTACGGATGAGGCAGCAGAGAAATGTAGTTTTGCGGCACGTATCCCCTTTTCCCTTCCGTCTCTGCTGTGTACCAACAAGAATCTTCCTCCATTTCTGTCACCTATATGCACATGATACAAGCATTATATGGACTCAATGCCACATACTCGGGACACATCTGCATTTACCTTGACGACATCCCCTTTCTGGAAGCTGAGCTCATCCGCTTCGCATGCGGCGAAGGAGAAAAGTGCCACAGCCTCCATGTTTTGGAATCCAGGAGAGGAGAGAAACAAGCCACCAGCAAGTAACACGCTTCACTTCATCAATGAGGAGAGAGGACAGCGGTAAGAGACCAGCCAGTGCGTGAATCGGACTCCCCTACGGAGAAGAGAAGCAATTGCGTTATGCGTGTGTGTGTTCTACCACCCATTAGTTAATGAGGAGAGGCTCTCCACCCGCGTGTCCCTCTCTTTCTCCATGTGACTGAGTTTGTGTGCGTGAACACGTGAACGCAAGCGACTGCCTCCTGTGGCTCGAGCTCATGTCCGTACACATCACGCACTGGGGAAGCACTAGGGCTTAAAATAAAATCCAGTATCAAATTGAAGTAAAAATAAAAAAGTCATAATACAGTCAAATAACAATTATACATTATTAAAATGGATGATTTTAATATACCGTGCCTAAAAGCAGTTACAGTAATTATTATCAGATTATATTTACACATGGACCAGTATTCAGATTTGTTTTGGATGTAGTATTTCAACTTATTCACTGCCATTCACAAATTTATTCGGGATTTGAAAATATGACGTGGAGCGCCATTCCCGAATTTGTTCAGGTTTTGTTTTCTCATGCTTGGGTGCCAATAAAGCGCTGGCCATGGCCTCCGGCATTTTTTTTTCTTTTCCGCAAGGGGGTAGCATTTCCTTTTTTACCATGTTCGCATTTTGTTCCAGCTTCAGCTGTTGTTTAAGCGCGATATCAACCAATATGTATGTATTGCATTGTATTTTGGACAGCCGCCCACATTTCAAGCTCAGATAACTCCAGACCCATATAATTTAGGAATTATTTATTTATTTCTGATGAAAGAAGCGAGTCTAAGGTTTATTACGCCGCATTGAATGTTAATGTAGTCTTAAAACTCAATATTCTGTGGGTCCTGGACTTCGAGTGACAATGTCAAAAACCCTGGCACTGGAGTGGACACATTTTTGCACATTGCCTGGCAGTGAATGACTTAAAATTATTTTATTTTTGTGGAGTACAAGCTAGAAACAAAAGTCGGGAGGTGTTGTTAAGGTAAAATAAACTCTCATATGCATGTTCAAACGTTAGGTTTTGTCATAAAATGAAAACATAAATACATTAAAAATAAACCAATATTATGTAAGACTATAGCTACAAAAATGACGATTACATTTTTACTTTTTGTCGATTTTCAAGCACTCCTTTTTTCTTTTGTTTTGTTGACTAAAATTTAAATGTGTATTTTGTTAGCTTACGTTGAACATAACTTTTTTTCTGACGAAACAAGGGAGTCTAAGGTTTCTTACACTGCAATGAATGTTTATGTAGTCCAAAAACTCAATATTCCGTGGGTTCTGGAATTCAAGTGACAATGACAAAAACCCTGGCACTGGAGTGGACACATTTTTGTACGTCTGGCAGTGAATGAGTTAAAAGGTATGTAAAGCGCCTTTATCACTTGCAATGGTTGTGACGGCTGGATATGAATAAAGCTGTATTGTATTGTATTCTCTTTAGCGTAACTCCATCCAGTGAATGCATAACGCGACTGATTATTGGAGTTTTAAAATAGGCCATTTTTTATTCATTGATGGTGCGCCTTATCGTCCAAAGTGCCTCATAGTGCGAAAAATAAAGTACATTTGACAAATAACAACACTGATATCAAAATCCTTATTTTCTGTTGTTTGGTGTGTAAATGTCTCGTATGCTGAAACAAATATTTTCGAACGTTTTTAGATCAGCTGTGCTCAGGCTGTACTGAGGTAGCTGTCCGGACTCATGTTGACCCGCCTAACCTTCCACCACATGCTGAGTACAGATTTTACAGAGACAACCAGGCGTTCCGTCACAAGGTTGTCACAGTATGACAATTGGCATTTCATCCAAACTACAATTATCAACATACTATATTAATTGGTAAAATAGTTGAATATGATTAGAGCACATTTAAGATGTAGGATTAAAAATGATTGGAACAGTAACACATGAGTCTATAAATAACAGACACAAATCCCCTTGCTCGGCATTTCATTATTTATCATTATGTAACACTGATGTCATCATGAAATTATTTATGCCAGAAAAGGGGCTTATTAATATCTGACCTGCTTGCACTTGAATGAGACAAGACCAAAAAATTATGAATAGTGAATGGTAGCAAAAAAATCTTTTTTTCTGCTGAAGATTTGGATCGGATTAGCCTTTATTAGGCTGGCAGTGGATACATTTACATTTCACATCAGCAAAGTGATGAAAGTAAGAGGAAAGGAAAGAAAGAAGTTAAAAAAACTTGTATGCTTAGTTGGCCGAACACAAGGCCCACAATGGAAGCACAGAAAATCTGGGGTCAATCTGAGGTGAACAGACACAGCGTGTTAAAATGTCATCCTCAGGTAGGAGATCTGACCTTGGGCGAAATTTAGGACTCGATAAACTCCTTCACAAGCAGAGCTCATTAGCCAGGTTACAAATCTATCCGTTCATGAAAAGGAAACTCATTAAAATGTTTATGTTCTGTTGGTTTATGGATGTTGGTGCTTGTACCATGGGCCGTCCAGCTGCGTGGTATTCAAATCAAGAAGTTTTACTAATGTATCGCTTAGATTTGCATATACAGTGATACCTTGGCTTACGAACTTAATTGGTTCCCAGACCAGGGTGTAAGGCGAGTGTGTAAGGCGAAAAGTGTGTATCCCAAAAAATAATTTCCCACAGGAAACCATTAAAATGAGAATAATCCGTTCCCAGGTCCCCATAAAACATAATTTTCTAAGCCTTAAAACTCCACAAAATATACCTTAATTTATGTATAATAAATGTGCTATGTTATTATAATTAAAGAAATAAACTGTACTGTATAATAAAGTCATTTTATTTACCTTTGTGATGGTCGTTGATGGCTTGATGTAACGGAGTGGCCGGTTTCCTCAGCATTAAACACTTGATGAGGAACGTAACCATCTTCTTTCACCATCTTGAGGAATGATCCCTTGTAGGTGCTTTCTCTGCGATAAATTTCAACAGTTAGTAGATAGTTTCTCATCAATTATGTTCTGTTTAGCTGGGTTGATAGCTTTTTGCATCAAGTGTACAGACGGCTTGTGCGGGTTGTTTGTGGAGCCTGATTGATGGGAATCTTAACCTTGCAGTCTCCACTCTGCAAAGTTGAAACTCTCTCACTGTCGTCTGCCTGTCTCTTTAATGTTTAAACCACCTCCCCTCATTGTTGTGTTCTTGACCAATCACATGGTTTTAACTGAAGACTGGGGGCGGGGACTAGAGGACAAAAACAGTCGGCTGCCATTTTGTTGTAAGAAGAATGGTCTCGTTCGCGAACGACACATTACTAATTGAGGAAGGTCAGTGTACGAAATAAGTTTGTATGCCAGGGTAAAATTTTCATAAATTTAACGTTTGTAAACCGAAAAGTTTGTAAGTCAAGGGGTTTGTAAACCTAGATATCACTGTACTCTCAATAAATAGCGTGGCAGAGAGCTGCAGAGGTCGGGCGTCAGTCATGGATGGCTGCGTCCCGTGACGGCAGTAAAAGACAATCTTCCTGTGTTCGAGCCTTTGTTCACAGTGTCCGAACAAACATCTCTGACAGATCAGAAGAGTCTGTGTTTTGCTTTGTGTGACTTTCTGTGAGGAAGAATGTACAAAAATGACATCCTGTTGTCACAAATCAAGGTCAACGTTTTAGGTTTATTCTAAAATGTTACCCCCCGAGTACGGTCAATGTACAGTAAGTCAGTAACAGTCCACGATGACTTCTTGACCGTCATCCTTCCCGGCGTCCCGGGGAGTAACTCCTGCACTCAAGATGTCCTGCAGCAAAGACTTGAAAGAGTTTTGAACATGATCGCTGCTCTGGCTCAGAAGGTCCAGCCGCTCATCTAGGACCAGTGAGGTTAAAACTTGCCGTACGCTTACGCGTTGGCCATCGTTTCCTTGGTTCTTTAGCAGCTTCCTGATTTCCTTCCCCCAACCCCAATCAGGCAGTTCACAGGCCACGGCAGTTGTCACGTCGCCCGCCGGGTCGATTGTTTCTCGGATTCTTATGAGGAGTTCACAAGCCTTTAATGCAACGGGGCGGTCGCAGTCCAACAGGCTGCTCAGCAACACCGAGAAGACGCCTTGATCCAGTAAGGAACTCAACGGCGAGAATAAAGCGGCATCTCCGTCCCGCGACTGTCCATTTGCGTGCGTTGAAAGTGTCGCATAAGGGTGAATTTCTACACATCTCTTTTGAGATGAAAAGGCGGCATCCACAAGGAGCTCAGCCAACTCTAACGTGTTGACTTTTACCTCCCAGTCCAAATCCAGGCTGCCGCGCGAGAGGACAACACGCAGCGACTCCGAGAGAAGCGATGGGGGTGACGAAGGACAAGAGGAGAGCCAGGCCATGAAGTAGCGGACCACGGCCCGCCTGGCGAAACCTTCTGTGTCCTCACAAAGAATCTTTAAGAGGCGACCCACTGTGTCAGTCTGGAAATAGAAGACATTGCCAACTCCAGACTAAAGTTGCTCAAGTTTCCAAAAACTAATGAATTTTCGTGAATTAAATACAATAAAATGCTTTTTAAAATTCAAAACTGACGGAAATTACATCTTGTGATTTTTTATTTTTTTTAATAAATCAAATGAGTACTACAACTAATTTAAAATAATAACAAATAAATATATAATTTTTGAAAAAAGCAAACAGAAAATGAAAAAAAAATCTATACATTTTTGTGAATTAAATTGTTAAAATGTTACAAATAAAGCAAACAAGTACTACAACTAATTTAAAATAATAATAATTAAAAAATATTTTTGGAAAAAACTAAGCAGAAAATGAAAAAAAACTGAACTAATAAATTATAATGAATTAAATAAAATTAAAATACTTTTTAAAAATGATAGAAACTATATTTGGTGATTATAAGATTAAAAAAAGATAAAAAGATAAAAGATATTTTTTTGAAAAAACTAAGCAGAAAATGAAAATAACTAAACCAATAAATTATAATGAATTAAATAAAATAAAAATACTTTTTAAAAATGAAAAATGACAGAAACTATATTTGGTGATTATAAGATAAAAAATATAGAAATAATAAATAAAGAAAAAAACATTAAAAAATACTATAAAATTAGAAATTGTTGTCAATTAAATAAAATAAAAATGCTTTTTAAAATTCAAAACTGAGAGAAATCAGATCTTGTGATTTAAAAAAAATCAAATAAGTACTACAAATAATTTAAAATAATAAATAAATATTTTATGAAAAAAGTAAACAGAAAATGGAAAATATAACTAATACATTTTCATGAATTAAATAAAAATACTTTTCAAAAATGAAAACAAATAATTAATATTTATATTTAATAATAAAGAAATTTTTGAACAAAATAACAGTAAAATGAAAAAAATGAATCATTGTCAATAAAATAAAAATGCTTTTAAAAATGAAAACGCTGGTAAACTACATCAAGTGATTTTAAAACCTAAAAATATAAAATAAAACCCAAATGAGTGCAAATAACCTCCCAAAAAATATTGAACAAAAAAAAAGAATATTCAAGAAAAAAAGACATGCTAATCTTTAAAAAAATATTAATGAAAAAAAATATAGAAGAAAAATAAAGACATCAAACGAAAATAACAATTACCGGTAACAAAATCCCCAAAAGTATTAAAACTCTGATCCAGACATATTTGGTGAATTGACACAAAGCAATTAGTGAAAGACGCCACAATTTTACCTACCTGTTCCTGAGACAACTCATTTCCATTCAGCCAGCTTGGCCGGAGACCCCGCGCCAGTGCAGACACTGCGCTCGCTCTTACGTAGCTCTCGGGATCCTGCAGCGCCTCCCAGAGTAGCGGTGCGGTAAGGCGCTCGCTCAGCAAAGCCGAGTCAGCCGATTTCGGGCATGGGACGCAGTGCAGCTGTCCCAAAAACTCGATGGTGGAGTCTCTCACCTCCCATCGTGGATCGCATGCACGCTTTTCCACTCCCATTAGGAGATCTAAATGCAAAGGTTTCATTCTTTTGAATCTGTTCACTGCCATGGATGTTTGTTCATATTCGTCGAGTGGACTTTTTGAAATGACTTCTACTGAGCGTATTTTACAAAAATTCCACGGTATATATGTAGCTATATTTTACGTTTTAAGACTCACGCTGAATATTCAGGAAGTCTTGTTTTCGAGTTGGTGACGATTCCTGACGTCACGTCACGTCAGAAACGCCCCTTACCGAGAAAGCGACACGCAATGCATTATGGGTACGTTGATGGCGAAATTAGAAGAAAATCACAAATAATGTGATGGTGAATCGTTGTGTGTTGCACCAAGACTACTATTTCACATGACACAAATTCCCAGCAGACAAATCAGCCCATTTCCAACGGAGCAAAATGATACGGGAGGACTTCTTTAATCGATTGCAAATATGTATGCTTTCCTCTTCAGAAGTATTTGAATCATATTCATAACTGGATGAGTAACGAAAGCATCTTCTCCGAATGTGAAGCCATTGTTTTGATTCTAGAGCAAGGCAAGACGTCCTGGCGTGACATCACGAACAAGGGGGCGGGACCACCTGAAAGTGAAACTTTCTGAGGTCATTTTGAAGTAGTTTTGGGACACTAAGTCATTTTTATTAGTGTTTTTCATTTGACTAAAAATATCAGCCTGCGTCTTTTGGGTATTTTAGATGCCATAAAACGTTTTTCTGATGTCAGTTAGGAAACAAAAAAATGGTGTCGGTTGTCCTTTAAGTTTGTTAATTTGTATAAGAGAGGATTTCTCCCCTGTAAACACACAAAGGATGCTACCACTACCTTTTCTGAGTTTCTGTGGAATAAATGAGAGGTCCATCCAAACACTTGTCCACTGTACAAATGCTTTGTAGGACTTTTGCAGTACCTAAAATCACAACACACCATACTTTGTTATTATTTTTTCAACACTTCTGGGATGCTTTCATCTTCCAAAATGACTACCACATTCTATGAAATGCAAATAGTACTTACAATGGGGTCTGAATCGGGGTTACTTATATAATGTACCAGGACTTCAGACACCTTGTCCTTTGTGCTGTCAGCCCCTAAACCGCAAACATCAATATATGTTTCATGCCGTACATCTAAATAATAATAATAATGAGAAGAAGAAGGATAAGAGTCTTAGATGGCGCCCTAGTAGTTGTGCATCGTGTGGAATGGATACGGACTGTTTTTCAGCATTTTTGACCACCATCAAGCAGACTGTGCTGAGCGGTTGCGCCTTTTCGGCAGCACGAATATGCCAGTACTGTTTTTGATCAGGAGGAATGTCGGTGGCATTTGAGTGTCCTCGCTTGGCAACCGGGGGTGATTGTGATTTTTTTTGCGCCAGTACTGGGCAGCATCTTGACAGCCCCGCTTTGTTCAGCGGAAAGGTCGGTGCTGTTAAAGTGTCGCGGCTTGGAATTGAAGCGGATTTATGTGGGACAGGAGATGTGAGACAATCTCTTTTCGTCAATGGATGCTATGCTTGCTTTCAACATTTAGCTTGTAGCCGACGTGCACATTTCACCATGATGTCCCTGATCCATTGGTGGAAAGACGCTTTGATCCTCTCCTCTTTCATGTGGAACTGCTTCATGTAACAAAGAGGGTACAGAAAGTGCTTAAGAAGGAATGACTCTCTGTGTCTTTGTGTTGTCATATTATTTGTTATTTATTTATTTTTGTTCTTTTGACTTCAAGACGGCGCCGCGAGAGTGGCTGCCTTTCCAGCAGCTCATGTATTTTGTTTGTCTACTTTCATTCCCTTTATCGCTTTGCTGCTGTGAAATGTAAATTTCTCCACTGAGAGACTAACAAAGGCAAATCCAATCCAATCCAATAATACATACATTTCATTTATAAGCGCCTTTCAAAATTCTCAAGGACACTTTACAGTCACAGGATAAGAAAAAAAAATATTTGATGAGATCCATAACAAGAAAATTCTCCCTGTGTGAATCTTTTTTTATATGATGCTTGGCTTGATTACCTGTGCTACTGCTGAGGGAAGCCAAAGCCTCCAAAGCGGATTTCTGAACTCTGCCATTGCTGACGATGCACCGATAGGCCTCATTCTTGTAGCCATCGAGTGAGGACGAAGAGGAGGCGGAAGCGTCACCACTGCAGATTCTTAGCAGCGTAACAACTGATTGGACAATCAGACCCGGGAGACACGGGAGAACGCCTGGGGTCTAAAGGAAAAGGGGAATTCTCAATCACATATATGCAGTCCAATTTCTATCCACATTTATATGAACCGAAAATTCAAAGAGCAGTACAGCTCAGCATTTGTGGATTATAACATTTTTATTTTGATTTCAAAATTTTAAGACAAGCCGCAACAAATGCCCGTGGGCATAGCTGATGGTCTGTCACGCTATCTCAACATGCTCTAAATCAGGCACCAACTTACGAAAGAGATAATTCCGAAAGGTTGTTCATATGGTGAATTTGTTCGTAATATTTTGTATAGAATGTATGTTTAAAGGACAACCGACGTCTCCGGACAAGTTGTGTCCATAATTTGTAAAATGGCTTCAAATGACTTCTACTGAGCGTATTTTATAAAGATTCCACCGCATATAGCTATATTTTACGTTTTAAGACTCGCGCTGAATATTCCGGAAGTCTTGCTTTTGAGTTGGTGACGAGTCCTCACCCTACGTCACTGAAGGAACGCCCCGGACCGAAAAAAGGACACATTGTTGCAGTCCTTTCATCACGTCAATGCAATTTGCTGGACTTGTTTGGTCTGAAAACTTTGTGTTGCACCAAAAAGAGGCAGAAGAGGCGACAAAGCTTATGGAGGCCTATGGAAACAGGCTGATTAATCTTTACACGGAGCTTTGTCGCCATTTTCTGCCTCTTTTTTAGTGCTACATTTTCTCCTCCTATTGCCTCAAAATGGTACGGAATAAATTCTTTAATCGATTGCAAACATGTATGCTTTCCTCTTCAGAACTATTTGAATCATATTCATAACTGGATGAGTAACAAGAAAGCATATTCTCCGAATTTGAAGCTATTGTTTTGATTCTCCAGCAAGGCAAGATGTCTTGGGGTGACGCCACGAACAAGGGGGCGGGACCTTCTGAAACTGGCCACTTCCGGGTTCATTTTTTTTGCAGATTTTGGACACTTTAAGTCAGGGGTGTCCAAAGTCTGTCCTCGAGGGCCGCCGTACTGCCTGTTTTCCAGCTCTCCCAGGAGCAACACACCTGATCCCAATGATCAGCTCATCAGCCAGCTCTGAAGCAGCATCAAAATGGTCCTGATGATTTGAATCAGGTGCGTTGCTCCTGGGAGAGCTGGAAAACAGGCAGGACGGCGGTCATTTTTATTGGTGTTTTACATTTGACTAAAAATATCATACTACGTGTTTTGGGTATTTTAGATGCTATAAAACGTTTTTCTGATGTCAGTTAGGAAACAAAAAAGTGATGTCGGTTGTCCTTTAAGGCTTGTATAAGTAACCTGTCTTGGTTTGTACTGAAAAATGAACATTTCATCAACAAATATGCTCTATAAAAATATGTACATGTACAACTGGAGAGAATACTACATGTTACTACAAAAATGTTCATATGTACTGTTGTTCATAACTCGAAGGCTTGTAAGTAGGGGAGTGTCTGTATACACTTACAGTGTATTTTTTGTCTTACCATAAGAGCCACCTGAGGGGTGTTTCTCAGACTGACACAGATCATGGAGATGAACGTGCTTTTATTCTTCAGCTGTGTCGTCATTATTGTGGTGTCTGCTAAAGGGGCTGAAAATATTTTTTAATACAACAAACGCTTATACCTGTTGCTTTGTTACAATGTAGAGTTCATACCTGTTCCTAGTAGGGGAAGCTCAGTGACAAAGTGGAGGGGCAGTAGGATGATTCTCACGGCCTGTTTTACGTTGGCTGCATCACTTGATGCACATGAGCGAGTTTGGTGAAGAAACGCCTCCGCAGCTTGGACGAGGTCGGCGGGTTGGGTGACGTTCAACATAGAGGTTAAAAGACGGTTGGTTATGTCACTGTCGGGGCTGCGGACAAACATGGAAAATTCAGATAGTTCAGAATGATGTAATAGTGCATATCTTGGATGGCTAGCTAGCTAGCTACATGTAGATTTTTCGATAGCTAGATTTATGGCCAACTTGCTAGCTATATTTATAGCCAGCTAGATAGATAGATGTATAGCTAACTAGCTTGATAGATAGGTAACTTGAGCGGTGGAAAGGCTCATCTTTGTCAATTTTTTTTTTTTACCCCCACAATATTGTGATTGAATAGGTGATTTTTTTTTTCAACAAACAAACAATAAATTAATTTGTACTGCAATAAACAATCTAAATTTGCTATCTAGCTGGTTAGCTATCTATCTAGCTGGCTAGCTATTAGCTAGCGAGATGGCTTTCTATCTGAGTTACTTTCGGGTTGAGTTGAATGCTGGCACAAGTAGCTGCCGATGCTCACCCACAGAAATACTTAGCCTGAAACTGTTAAGTGACCTTGAGCGTTTTGAAAGGCGCTTATCAATGAAATGTATTATTATTATAAATGTTGTTGGTATTTTTGATTAGACTTTGGCTGAAAAAACACAACCACCTTTCTTCATTTCAACAACACAACAACTTTACTACATCAAATCCCACCTCAAAACCCATCTGTTTAAAATCGCATTCACAGCTTAGTTTAATCAGATCATTATTTATAATTATTTGTAATAATAATAATACATTACATTTTAACCACCTTTCAAAGCTCTCAAGGACGCTTTACAGTCACAGACAAGCATCGGTACCATACTAAATAAAATATAATCACAAATACAATGCAATAAATAACATACAATTATAAATAGAAACAAGAGAGCTACACAGAAAACACAATTTTAAATAGGTGGGTTTTTAGATGGGACTTGAAGTGAGATGTTTTGTGGTTTTATTGTTCTGGTGTTTATTGCTCCATTGTCCTTTTTGATTTTAAAATCTACTATTATTATTATTATATTTTTTTAAACTGGATTTCATATCAATTCATTGTTCAGTAGCCTTTATTGTATTTTATTAAAAATTAAACATTTATTTCTACTACATCGAGATGCCGATGAAATAATAAATTGTTCAGTCTACCTATACCCAGCCATAATGACGTCCATTAGAGCCGGTGTCATCTGACTGTATCCCGCTTCCGCCAGCTCCTCCAGAGAGGCAGCAAGCGCCGTGAGCAGATGGTCCCGCAGAGGACGCCGGGCCTGGTCCAGGATCAGCGCTAGTAGCTTGAGAACCTGCAGACTACCAGCTGCCAGTGAGCCTTCTTTGGTTACCAGTGACTGCTTTATATGATCAGTTATTTGCAAGACAACATGGCCGTGTTCTGTATTGGTTTGGATATTTGCACACTCTTCATCTTCTGGCTGAATTGCGAGGATGATGTGGGCCAGTAGCTGGTTAGCGGCAGAGGCAACAAACATACTTGGGTCCGATTGGAGCGGAAGGAGTGGTGTGATGAAACCTATGCAGAATTAAGACCATTGAATCATGACAACAGTTCTGCCCTTTTTTTGTTTTAACTTGCAAACGAAAATAAAAAAAGAGGGCAGACCTGACTGCACAAAGAAAGCAAGAGCTTTCGGGTTCAGAAGCATTCTCTTCAAGCCATGAATCCAGCCAATTCTGATACAAGGGTCATCCCACAGCTCAGCATCCTTCCAGCGTTGCACACTAAATATTTTATCGAGAACTGTGTGCTCCTGTATGGAACAAACAGACAGATACAGTAAAGTCTCGTTATATCGATATTCTCGGGAGTCGGAAAAAATATCGATATAACCAAACTATCGATATATCCGATCCTGCGGCATGTAAATTTTCTCCTTGCGTTCATAGAAATACAGTAAAGTCTCATTATATCGATATTCAAGGGAGTCCGAAAAAATATCGATATAACCGGGACTATCGATATATCCGACCCTGTTTGCATGTAATTTTCTCCGTGCGTGCATAGAAATAGTATCGATATAACCGGGACTATCGATATATCCGATATCGATATAACGAGACTTTACTGTAGTATCATAATAAGCAGTACTATCGATATAACCGATATCGATATAACGAGACTTTACTGTACATTATACATATATATAAAAGCATGCGGAGTACACCTAAGAACAATTTAGTGTTCGGTTTACCTGCCATGCATGTTTTTGGAATGTGGGAATAAAACAGAGTGCCCTGAGCAAATCTACGCTGGCACGGAACATACAAACTTCACATAGGGAGGCCGGAGCCAGAATCGTACCCTGCACTTCTGCACCGTGTGATGTCCACGTGCTAACCAATCGATCACCCATAGAAATAATTGTGATTATTATTTGATTCCATACTTGCCCAGCCCTAAATTCACTCTTTCAATGAAATGACTGAAATAAATACATTTTTCCACAAGGCTCAAATTTATTATCAACAGGCACCTTTATGTGCCAAAACGAACTGTTTACTTTCTACCTGCAAGGCTCTGTAGCCGTCGTTGGTGGCTGCCAACAGGCCGCTGAGCTTCAGGGCAAAGGAGAGGATGCTTGGATCCGAACTGCAGTTGGAGGCTATTGTAGAGATGAAGTCAAGAAGACATGGACAACAATCCGGAAGTGATAAAACTAAAGAGAAACAAGAAAATGTAGAAATTCTCAAGTACATGTATTAAAAACTCAGAACGAAGGAGTGAGTTGACTGATTAGATTCAAAACGAAAAGGTACATTTTGCAGAATATGTGTGGCGTCACACGGAAGTGCGCCTTTCAACCCTTTGATGTCTGTCAAGAGAGCCTGATGCATTCCCACACAGGCAAAGGGTATTGGATTGGATTGGATTGGATTGGATTTGCCTTTATTAGTCTCGCAGTGGAGAAATTTACATTTCACAGTAAGTTCAGTATACAGTACTGTATAAGTAGCGCGGGAATCACGGGGCAGAACCAGTTGGACTCGGACTCAGACACACACGCATGCAGACTCGCAGTGACCCGCACAGCGTCGAACGGGGTTCACAACACGACTTGCTCGACTCCAGGCCACGATCAAGCTCTGGGATACATCTGCGTGTCACTTGCCTGGGAGATCTGACAACGAACCTACTTACGATTAAAGAGAAACATCAAACTCTTTACATTGTCCCCGTTTCACAGGTGATATCAATCATGAAATTTCCCCAATCTTGTCTTTGCCTCACACACACATTTACACATGCACACTCAACAACAGTACAGGCAATGTTAGCCAGAAGTGAGATAGGCCTTAAATGAAAGACCTTGTGGAACTTCTCAAGTGTATGTATCGCAATTATGTACCTTAAATTAGGCAGTGACAATAAAAGATTTACTAGGTTGTTTAAGTTCCCAATAAAATGTTTGCCCATCTCCTTTAACATAAACCATGATTGGCTTTTTGAAACATTTGGATGTGTTTATTGTCTTCTTCTTCTTTTCCTTTCGGCTTTTCCCTTGACGGGGTCGCCACAGCAAATCAGTGTCCTCCATCTTTAGAGGTTTGATCCGCAGGTTTGTTTTGGCCAAGCTTTTACGTCGGATGCCCTTTCTGACACAACCCTCTGTATTTATCCGGGCTTGGGACAGGCACAAGAAGACTTATGTCCCTTTGTGGCTACAGAACAAGCAACTCACTCAGTAAAAGGCTCCCAAACACAAAATGGTCATCGGCACAGCAACAAAAAAGCAAAAACTATATTTGATCACAATGCTCTGATCTTACCCTGAACTGGGCATCTCTTCCCCTACATTACATCACAAAGAGAACTTCAAAGCCCTTTAAGATGCTTTATCTTCCAGTCACAGTATATATATCTAAAGGATTATCGCTTTCCCTATGTTACATCACACTATGACAAGGGTGTCAAACTAATTGTTTTGCTGCGGGTCACATTGTAGTTAAGGTTTCCTCTCGGAAGCTGTTATGAATTTGGGGGAGCCATTGTAATTTTTAATCCCTTCCACATTATTACATTTAGAGAGCACCATAAATTAATGAATAACTACTTTTCAAATTGTATGCGTTTATTGTACAGTACAGTATTTGTAAGCCCTGAGGAGTGCACGAAACGCCTTTAGTGGTCGGGCATTTGATCAAACGGTCCGATGTACTGGGGAACACGAACCTGCCTGGGAGAATTCGGTGAGCCGGTCCAGTAGTTTTTCCAGGCTGGTGTCATCGGGCAGCGGTTTGGCGGAGTCCGCCAAGAGTGCGCATACATTGGACAACAGAGAAGCACTCTCCCTATCCATGCTGGTGAGCGAGTGTTATACCACAGAGAGAGGACTCACGTCGTAAAACAAACTATGAATACTTCACAACTCAGTGATGATAAAAAGAAATGTGCAGACGTTTCCGTAATCTCGCGGGAAATCGCTTCATCGCAAACGGCAACGTTTTACTTTTTCACCCCTTCAATCGCTTTCGATTAACTAACAACAATGTGGATGCTCAGAAATGATAGTCACAATGTAAAACTGCTCATCCGTCTACTATACAACTTTGTCAAATTCCCGCTACGTTTCCGGATTTGCAAACTGCTTCCCGTGCCACATTGCCGTCACGTCGTCCATTTTCCCCGAGACCGCACATGTTGCCGCGCCGGTCGTTTACTGTCAGCTTTCCGTCTTTCATTCCAGTCAATTCGCGGTCACGAGAAAGCCCGTCCGGTCAAACGTGTTAAATGCAAGAAACGGTGGACATGGCGGATGACCCCGAGTACGAGGAGGGGCCCTCCTTCAGCGACCCGGAGGACTTCGAGGATGACGTCGACGACGAGGGTGAGCGCAAACTGGAAAATCGTCGGCTTTACGGCCTGCTAGCTTCATTAGCTGTATTCTAAATCGGAGTTGACGGCGTGTTATAACAAACATACCAAAAAAAGAACACTTTGCATTGAACGTAGTCCAAATGTAGCAATTTTCTTGTTTTCTGAACGTAAGCCGTTTGACACCAGGTTTCACATTTCAATCTCATTTGGCTTCGCAGAAAATCGACGAAAAAGAAACATTTTCCAAATTATTATTTGACATTCACAGGTTCAGAGGAAACAGCTGTCCCGTGGCGCTATTATAGTTCGAGCTGTTTAAGCTTTTGTTGTCGCACAAAATTGCTTCGGTGTCTTTATCAATTGGAGACTCAATGCATAAAACATGGTGGTGATGAAAATTGTAATAACGTAATTATATAAAGGCATTGAATGTGGACCATTGGATTGGATTTGCCTTTATTAATCTAGCAGTGGAGAGGGTTCTGTCAGGAAGGGCATCCGACGTAAAAGCTTGGCCAAAACAAACATGCGGATCAAACCTCTAAAGATGGAGGACACTGATTTGCTGTGGCGACCTTTTCTAGGGAAAAGCCGAAAAGAAAAGAAATAGTCTAGCAGCGGAGAAATTTACATTTCACAGCAGCAAAGTGATGAAAGGAATGAAAGTAGAAAAACAAAATACATGAGCTGCTGGAAAGGCAGCCACTCTCGCAGCGCTGTCTTGAAGTTAAAAAAAACTAAATAACAGGTAATATGACAACACAAAGACAATATGACACCACAAAGACAGAGTCATTCCTTCTTAAGTTAAATGTTGAAAGCAAACACGCAGCTGTAGCATCCAAGCCGCGACAGTTGCACATCCGCATTGGCGCTCTGCGCTGACGCTCCTTTCTTCTTATCCCGGGCTCCTCAAGCCATGCATCCATCCAGCCGCAGACTGTCCAACAGCACCGACCTTTCCGCTGAACAAAGCGGGGCTGTGAAGATGCTGCCTGTTACAGGCACAAAATAAGCACAATGGCCCCAGAGCTGTCCAGCAATGACAGTCAAATGGCACCGACATTCCTCCTATTCAAAAACAGTACTGGCATATTCATGCTGCTGAAAAGGTGCCACCGGTCAACAGTCTCCTCCTTGATGAATGGCATGGCCAAAAATGCTGAAAAACAATCCGTATCCGTTCCACACGACGCACAACAACACAAAGTTGACAAAAGAAAACACCAAAGACAAATACAGCAAAAAAAGCAAGGCTCACGAGAGCACTTGCTGAGGGCTTCCTACTCGGGCACCATCTTGGACTCCTTAGCTCCTTTCCGACATGAACACGTTAGATTCTTTGTCTTATGGATCAGTTCAGCACACCTCCTTAACGCTAATGACTTCCTGCCTATTAGGCAGGGCTTTGGCACCAAGTTGTGGAATATGAGAGCACAGCATAGAGACGAGATGAATGTCTCAAACACTGGTTTAATTCAGGAAGAGTATTTATCTGTATACAGCATTAAAACACAATGTGATAATGAGCTTTTCTACATATTCTCACTTGGCTCTTCTTTGTTTGTACAGAGCTCCTGGAAGACATTCTGAAGGAGAAACCCCAGGAGGCTGACGGCATTGACTCCGTGGTGGTCGTGGACAACGTCCCGCAGGTTGGCCCGGAGCGTTTGGAAAAGCTCAAGAATGTCATTCACAAGATCTTCTCTAAATTTGGCAAAATCACCACCGAGTTCTACCCGGAGACCGAAGGCACAACCAAAGGGTAGGACGACTCTTGATTGATGTTTGAGTTTGATCACTAAAGAAGAGATAATGTCACAGTCATATTGTGTGGTTTTTCAGTTACATATTTTTGGAGTACGCTTCGCCCAACCAGGCTATGGAGGCGGTGAAAAACGCAGACGGCTACAAATTGGACAAACAGCATACATTTCGGGTCAACCTCTTCACCGACTTTGACAAGTACGCCCAAGTCCAGAAAAAAAATAGATGTACTTAATGAAAGTTAATCAGCATTTTTTCCCCTTATTTTAAAGGTATATGACTATTGACGATGAATGGGAAACTCCTGAGAAGCAGCCCTTTAAAGACTTTGTGAGTGTTGAATATTATACACATTGTACATTGTGTTTATCCAATGAGGTCAAATCAAAGGACTTTAGCAATCTATCAAAACTGCAAACAAATGTGAAAAGCAACCATTTAGCATTGTTCATTAACTCTTTGTCTGTTCAGGGTAACATGCGTCATTGGATCGAAGACCCTGACTGCCGCGACCAGTACAGTGTCATCTATGAAGCCGGTGAAAGGACCGCCATTTTTGCCAACGACGCGAAGGATCCGATAGTCTCCGAAGAAAGAGCGGTATGTGTTGAGATTTGAACACGTTGTTGTTTACAAACCGTGTTTTCATGAATCCTTTTCTGTCGTTGGATGCAGCGCTGGACCGAGACCTATGTTCGCTGGTCCCCCAAAGGCACCTACCTGGCTACCTTCCACCAAAGGGGTATCGCCTTGTGGGGCGGCGAAAACTTCAAACAGATTCAGAGGTTCAGCCATCAGGGCGTGTCCCTCATTGACTTCTCGCCATGTGAGAGGTGAATAGCGTTGCTCAACAGCATGTGTGCATGGCCTCAAACTGGGTGAATTATTTTTGAATATATTAACTCATTCACTGCCAGACATGTTGCAAAAAATGTGTCCACTCCAGTGCCAGGTTTTTTGTCATTTTTCACTCAAATTACAGGACCCACAGAATATTGAGTTTAAGGACTACATAAACAGTCAATGCAGTGGAAGAAACCTTAGACTCTCTTCTTTCATCAGTAAAAGTTAATTCCTAAATTAAATGGATCTGCAGTTATACGAGCTTGAAATGGGGGAGGCTGTATAAAAGGCAAATGCTGCCCCCTTGTGGGAGGGAAAAACATTGCCTGAGGTCTGAATGAAGCTTCAAATACACCCCGAGGCAAGAAAAAAACTAAACCCGAACAAATTCGGGAATGGTGCTCCACGTCATGCTTTTTTAATACAATACAGTGCATGTTGGTTTAGTGTATACAGTGCTTTAACAACAGCTTTTACACATTTAAATATAAGAATATAAAAATCTGTATGTCTCTGTCTCTAAAATCTAACAGGTAAATGGTTTGTCATAAACTCATTCACTGCCAGACGTGGAAAAAAATGTGTCCACTTCAGTCCTAGGCTTTTTGTCATTGTCACTTGAATTTCAGGATTCACAGAATATTGAGTTTTAGGACTACATACACAAACAATACAGCGTTAGAAATCTTAGACTGTTGTTTCATCAGAAAAAAAGGAGTTACTTCCTAAATTATATGGGTCTGGAGTTATATCAGCTTGAAATGAGGGTGGCTGTCCAAAATACAATGGAATACATATATATTGGTTGATATAGCGATTTAACAACAGTTGAACCTGGAACAAAGCGCTAACATGGAATAAAGATGGCCAGCGCTCTATCGGCACCCCCAGCAAGAAAAAAAAAAACAAAACCCGAACAAATTCGGGAATGGTGATCTCAGTCATATTTTCAATTCCTGAATAAATTCGGGAATGGCAGAGAATGAGTGAGCATTTCCACGGACCCTATTGTCTTTCGATTGCAGGTACGTCGTGACCTTCAGCCCGCTGATGGACACCAAAGAGGACCCCCAGGCCATCATCATCTGGGACATTCTGACAGGCCAAAAGAAAAGAGGTTTTCATTGCGAGAGTGCCGCACACTGGCCCATCTTCAAGTAAGCAAACTCATGCGGCAGATTTGCATAAACTTTATCTTTCAATGTTTCTTCCGCAGAGTTTAAATGGCTTGGTTTGTTTTCAGATGGAGCCACGATGGAAAGTTCTTTGCCAGGATGACACCGGACACACTGAGCATCTATGAGACTCCTGTAAGAAGATAGGAGACTTAGTCATGTAAAATGTTAAATTTGCAATTTAAAACAAAAATCTTCATGTGTTGATTCCAGTCTATGGGCTTGCTCGACAAGAAGAGTCTGAAGATCACCGGAATCAAGTAACGGGTCTATCGTCCACTATTATTGCTTTCATGGCTATCTTGGAGTGTCCCATATGTTCAAACGTGGTATGTTTGCATGCACAGGGACTTTTCGTGGTCTCCGGGCGACAACATCATCGCTTTCTGGGTGCCTGAGGACAAGGACATCCCAGCCAGGGTGACTCTGATGCAACTGCCCTCCCGTCAGGAGATCCGCGTGCGTAACCTCTTTAACGTGGTGGACTGCAAGCTTCACTGGCAGAGGAATGGAGACTATCTGTGCGTGAAAGTAGACAGGACTCCAAAAGGGACGCAGGTACATGCCCATTGAGAAGGAAAATAATAAACACGGGGGGTTGTGCATGCCAAAATATTAATGTTGCCTTTTTTCCACATACAGGGTGTGGTCACTAACTTTGAAATCTTCCGGATGAGGGAGAAACAAGTTCCTGTTGATGTGGTGGAAATGAAAGGTTAGCGTACAGATGGACACGTCGTCATCAATGCACCAGCACGCGCTAACATGGGTACTGTTTTATCACAGAGAGCATCATCGCCTTTGCATGGGAGCCCAACGGCAGCAAGTTTGCCGTTTTGCACGGCGAGTCTCCCAGGATCAACGCCTCCTTCTACCACGTCAAAAACAACGGCAAGATCGATCTCATAAGTATGTCGGCCGCACGTTAGAGAGGGAAGGCGTTGGATTGTCACCTAAGCTGGCACTAAGTGATATTATTTTCGCCTCTGCAGAGATGTTTGATAAGCAGCAGGCTAACAGCATCTTTTGGAGCCCCCAAGGACAGTTTTTGGTTCTAGCTGGACTCAGGAGGTCAGTTGTAGACTTGGTTAACCGTATTCTCCGGACTATAAGGCGCACCTTCAACGAATGAAATATTTCAACATCTTCTCCATGTTTAAGGCACACTGGACTATAAGGTGCATATTCGTCTTGAAAAGAAACTGAAGGCTTTTATTTTAGGTACACCATATAGTGCAGAAAATACTTTAGTTTTATATTTTTTTACATGATAATTTACTTTTTTATTAGCCACTGAAGCATGATGGGTAATTTGAAATTAAGTACTGTGCTTCAATATGAGAAAATGAAAAAATTGCATTAACTCATTCACTGCCAAACGTACAAACAATTTGTCCATTCCAGTGCCAGGGTTTTTGTCATTGTCACTTGAATTCCAAGACCCACAGAATATTGAGTTCTCTGACTACAAAAACATTCAATACAGCGTTAGAAACCTTCGACTCTCTTCTTTCATCAGAAAAAAAGTGTGTCTGCCTGCCGCTGCTTACCCGTAGAAAAAATATCCTGTGACTGTAAAGTTTCCTTGAGAGTTGAAAGGCGCTTATAAATGAAATGTATTGGATTGGATTTGCCTTTTAGTCTCGCAGTGGAGAAATTATTATTTTTATTAGTAGTAGTAGTATTAATTAGTATTATTAGTATTCTTACTAATTCCCAAGTTATATGGGTTTGGAGTTATCTAAGCTTGAAATGAGGGCGGCTGTCCAAAATACAATGCAATACATACATATTGGTTTATATTGCGCTTTAACAACGCCAGAGCTGGAACAAACCGCTAGCATGGAAAAAAAGCAACTGCTGCCCCTTGTGGAAGAGAATAAAAACATTGCCAGAGTCCATGGCCAGCACTTTATCAGCACCCAAGCATGATAAAACCCAAACAAATTTGGGAATGGCGCTTTACGTCACTTTTCAATTCCGAATAATTTTTTGAATGGCAGTGAATGAATTAATGATATTATCTTATTCGCTGCCATTCACTAATGAATGAATTTGTTCAGATTTTGTTTTTTCATTGCGGTGGGGGGGTGCTTTTCAGACCTCTGGCAATCTTTTTCCCACCCACAAGGGGGCAGTATTTTCTTTTTTTATAGCCACCCCCACTTTCAATGCAGACAACTACAACCAAGTAAGCTCAAAATATTTTTTTTTCTGATGAAAGAAGAGAGTAAGGTTTCTTACACTGCATTGAATGTTTATGTAGTCCTAAAACTCAATATTCTGTGGTTCCTGCAATTTGAGTGAAAATGACAAACACTCTGGCACTGGAGTGGACACATATTTGCACATCATCTGGCAGTGAATGAGTTTAAATGTATTGCATAGTAAATTATTATTATCCCTTATCGTGTGTGATATAAATTGCCTGTTAATTTAAATTAAGTAGTACCTACGAGAAATTACTTCAGGAACGTCTAAAGGATGAAGTGCAGCGCTGATGTACTTAAAGGACAACCGACGTCTCCAGACTAGAAAGCATATTCTCCAAATCTGAAGCCATTGTTTGGATTCTCCAGCAATGCAAGACGTCTTGGCGTGACATCACGAACTGGGGGCGGGACTTTCTGAAAATGCCCTATTCGCAGCTCAATTTTTTGCAGATTTTGGACACTTAAGTCATTTTTATTGGTGTTTTGCATTTGACTAAAAATATCATACTGCGTGTTTTGGGTATTTTAGATGCTATAAAACGTTTTTCTGATGTCAGTTAGGAAACAAAAAACTGATGTCGGTTGTCCTTTAAGTGTCTTAATAAATGTATGTTAGGCATTCAAGAAAATGTTAATCCACGCTTGTTTGTATGGAATGATTCAATATTACGTTCAATCGCTCTTCATGTACCATCAGAGGGCGTCCAAGTACCAATATTGTGGATACTCGACAGTTTATTCATCCATTTTCCATACCGCTTATTCCTCATTAGGGTCATGTCAAAATCAATAACCTTCACATGTGTAAGAATTTCTTTCTGTATCTCCCTCTGTTGTAGTATGAATGGTGCGCTTGCGTTTGTGGATACCTCCGACTGCACTTTGATGAACATAGCAGAGCACTACACGGCTTCCGATGTAGAGTGGGACCCCACCGGACGCTATGTGGTCACCTCAGTCTCCTGGTGGAGCCACACGGTACCGTGACACCATCTGCGAAACAAGCCCTGTCCCTGATCTTCACCAAAAAACATGCTTCACATGTTTGTTTGTTTTTTGGTAGGTGGACAACGCTTACTGGCTGTGGACATTCCAGGGTCGCATTCTTCAAAAGAACATTAAGGACCGCTTCTGCCAACTGCTTTGGAGACCCCGACCCCCTAGCTTGCTCGGTGCAGAACAGATCAAGGTAGGATTTTTACAAAACTTTTTTTGTGTGTATTTTACATGTCCATAACTGTATTCGGGAGCGATGATCAGGTGATACCATTGTGAATGGGGCAATCAGGGCCAGTCATAGAACATAATCAGACAAAACAAAAGAAGCAATCAGATTAGCTTCAGGGAATTGTCCACTGCTCCCCCCAGCCTTAGAGCAGGGACCTATCATAGCAGAGGTCTGGCACCGCCACCGCTGGTGGACAGTAGGATGTATATATATAGGGCCAGAGCTACCAGCAAAATGTTAGTTCGCTGACGAAGCCTCTTGGATGAGAAGCGGAACGTCTGACACGTTCAAAGAAGTACAGATGACGGCTGAAGAAACCATTTAACCACTTTGCTGCTGTGAAATGTAAATTTCTCTACTGTGAGACTAATAAAGGCATATCCAATCCAATCAATTGACCACTCCTGTACGACTGAGAGCTTACACAGATGTACTCGGGTCGTCGGTTGATAATGGATTTATTTAAAATTTTTTTGCAGCAAACACACGTGCTTTAAATTATCGCAAACTGACAGAGTACCAAAGTTATTTAACCATTGAAAAAAAATGTATTGATGGATGTGTGTGAAAAAGATTGATACTTGATCTGCGGCGCTCAATCCGAGCCTCATGTTTTTCGTCCCCATTTAATGATTTTAATATGATCTCCATTGTTGTGTTTCATAAAGTCAATCAAGAAGGACCTGAAGAAATACTCCAAGATCTTTGAGCAGAAAGATCGCCTGAGCCAGTCCAAGGCTTCCAAGGTTCCATTTTGTTTTCGCTTTGCTTTTTTGGACATGCCAAGGCGACTGTTTTATTTCTACTGTTATAGTTTGACGTAAGTTCATGATTTGTGTGAGTAGGAACTGGTGGACAAACGCAGGGCCATGATGGAGGAGTACCGTCGCTACAGGGATCAGGCCCTGCAGATCTATCAGGAGCAGAAAGAGGCCCGCATGGAGCTCCGAGGAGGTGAGGCGACTCCTCTATTCAATCGTTCTTTGCCTTCTACAGCTCTGATCTTGTATGCCAATGTATTTTCACCCTTCTTCCAGGAGTGGACACTGACGAGCCGGACAGCAACGTGGACGACTGGGAGGAGGAGACCATTGAATTTTTTATCAACGAAGAAATCATTCCTATTGGAGATCTGTAGTCCGCTACGCAGGTAACGTGTTACTAGTGTGTGATGTTGACCATCCGCTGAAATGTGGAGTTCAAATACATTTTTTTGTTTAGCGGTGATATGGCCTTGTGCCTTCTTGTGACTAGCGGTAAATCATTCCATAAATCCTTGATTGTGATTCGTGTTCGCTGAAAGCAAATCCTAAAGAGGTTTGAAATTGAAATATTACATCTGATACAGAATAGTCAGAATAGAAGTTATCATATTTAAGTTTTATTTGGTTGCATGCTTAGTTGGGCGAACACAAGGCACACAATGGAAGCACAACCCATTAAAATATCTATGTTCTGTTGGTTTCTGGATGTTGGTGCTTGGGAGGTACAGGAGCGTGGTATTCAAATCAAGAAGACTATGTTTTACTAATGCATCACTTACATTCACATATACTCTCAATAAATAGCTTGGCAGAGTGCTGCAGAAGTTGGATGTCGATCATGAATGGCTACGTCCCCTGCCGGCAGTAAAAGACAATCTTCCTGTGTTCGAGCCTTTGTACACAGTGTCCGAACAAACATCTGACAACATCATATACACTCATCCTGATCTATCTTCTCTTTGGCACAGTCCATCCATTTTTGTGTGGAAGAGACAAAGCAGCATCATTGACTGGAGAAGGACGACGACCACACAGTGAATATTGGGGTTCAACGTCACGAGCCTCACCATTCACCTCCCTAGTGACATCATCAGAGCAGGCCTTGCTCGTCAAAGGCCAGTGAGGGGACTCATCACCCGGCTCCCTTTTCTTGCCCTTGTGGAACTTGATCTTTACTAATACCACCCCGTTTTCCAATCGGAATCAAAAGTGGTTCCGGAACTGACCTCTGTCATCATGCTGGTGTGTTGTTGGTGTGTGGAACGGAGTGCCATAGCAGCGGGGTGCGAAGGTGTTAAACATATAGCCTTGTTCGTGAATTTGCTGGTGTGGCACTATAGTGGCTTGTATCCTCCTCCTTTCAGACTCGGCTTTCACACAGGCAGGGAGTGCGCAGCAGGAATAACTTTAAATAAACAGTTGGACAAACTTGTTTTGTGTGAGTCATTTTATTACCTATGCCAATAGAAGCAGAATCTTCTTTTCCTTTCGGCTTTTCCCTTCTAGGGTTCGCCACAGCGAATCCGTAACCTCCATCTTCAGAGGTATGATACGCATGTTTGTTTTGGCCAAGCTTTTACGTCGGATGCCCTTCCTGACACAACCCTCTGTATTTATCTTGGGACCGGCACATGAAGAGTTATGTCCCTTTGTGGCTGCAGAACATAGAGCAGAATGACAATCAGAAATATGAACTGAAAGGTACAGCGCAAAATAAAATACAGCCGATGTTCATTTATTTCATTATTCAGTCATCCCACACTTAAAGGACAACCGACACATTTTTTTTGTTTCCTAACATCAGAAAAACGTTTTATAGCATCTAGAATACCCAAAATGCAGGCTGATATTTTTAGTCAAATGCAAAACACCAATAAAAATGACTTAAAGTGTCCCAAAATTACTACAAAATGACCCCGGAAATTGCGAGTTTCAGAAGGTCCCGCCCCATTGTTCGTGACGTCACGCCAGGACGTTTTGCCTTGCTCGAGAATTGAATGAGAATTTTCATTTTATTCAGCGTGAGTCTGAAAGGTCAACCGACGTCACTTTTTTTGTTTCTTAACTGACATCAGAAAAACGTTTTATAGCATCTAAAATACCCAAAACATGCAGTATGTTATGTTTATTCAAATGCAAAACACCAATAAAAATGACTTGGTGTCCAAAATCTGCAAAAAAAATGGAGCTGCGAATTGGGCATTTTCAGAAAGTCTCGCCCCCAGTTCGTGACGTCACACCAAGACGTCTTGCATTGCTGGAGAATCAAAACAATGGCTTCAGATTCGGAGAATATGCTTTCTTGTGACACATTCAGTTATGAATATGATTCAAATAGTTCTGAAGAGGAAAGCATACATGTTTGCAATTGATTCCGTGTCATTCTGAGGCATCTGGAATGCAATGTAGCGTCCCAGAAGAGGCAGAAAATGCAGATCAAGCTCCCTGTGAGGAATTAATCAGCCCGTTTCCACAGGCTGATAAATTCCTTAATATGGAGCTTGGTCGCCTTGTTCTGGCTCTTTTTGGTGCAACATGACGTTTTCAGACCAAACAAGCACAGCAAAATGCATTGACGTGATAGCACTGCTACAATGTGTCCTTTTTTTCGGTCAGGGGCGTTCCTTCAGTGACGTCACGTACTGACTCGTCACCAACTCAAAAACAAGACTTCCGGAATATTCAGTGCAAGTCTTAAAATGTAAAATATAGCTATATGCGGTGGAATCTTTGTAAAATACGCTCAGTAGAAGTCATTTGAAGCCATTTTACAAATTATAGACAACTTGTCTGAGGCGTCGGTTGTCCTTTAATGTTGTGAATATGATACTGTTTTTTTTTTTGTTTTTTAAAAATAAATACAGGCTTTGTGTTTGTCAGCCTGGGGCACTACAGGGAATGCTGCCTCATGTTTCCACTCGGTTTGTTCCCATTCTCTTTACTGGTGAGACAAATTCCTTCAAGCTAGCCATTTAGTCGAAAGCTAATACAGTAGTTTGTTCATGAACAGAATGAATGCTGGTGGGTTAGCACTAGACCTCTTCAAAATTCACCTTTTTCTTCAAACATATGGAAACTGATATTATTCCCATTCTCCAAGGTCTAAATTAGCTAAATATACCAGTTATTGTGATCGTGGACCTTGGCTATGCTTCCCTCAAGAGCCATGTAATTTTATTGTTGACGTTTTTCAAAAACACTGCAAAATTTGGGATATTATGTCCTTATTTTCATTGTAGCTTTCCAGAGGTTGATGCTATAGCATTGAAAGTGGTACCAAAATGAAAGCTAATAAGCGAAGTAGAATACCCTTTTGCCTAGTTTTTCTTCAATAAGCTTCGCTGCACCCTTGTTGATGCCACGGTTGCTTGCTGTGGTATCAAAATTAATTGATTGAAGTGATGAAAGGAATGAAAGTAGAAAAACAAAATACATGAGCTGCTGGAAAGGCAGCCACTCTCGCAGCGCCGTCCTGAAGTCAAAATAACACAAAAATAATTACAATTAACACAGGTGTTCATGTGTTTACTACCGTATGCAAGAAAATTGTATTAGCTTTCATTTGGTACCACTTTCAATGCTATCGCATCAACCTCTGGGAAGCTACAATGAAAATAAGGACATAATATCCCAAATTTTGCAGCGTTTTTTGAAAAACGTCAACAATAAAATTACATGGCTCTTGAGGCAGGCATAGCTAAGGTCCAAGATCACAATAACTGGTATATTTAGCTAATTTAGTTGGAGAATGGGAATAATATCAGTTTCCATATGTTTGAAGAAAAAGGTAAATTTTGAAGACGTCTAGTTAGCACCCATGGTTTTATATATCAGAATCAGAATCATCTTTATTGCCAAGTATGTAGAACACACAAGGAATTTGTTTCCGGTAGAACACGCTGCACTAGTATCGTCGTCAAAAAAACTGCTATTATTATATTTATGCAGTGATAAAAAATAATGTGAACACTTTGACAGCAGAATGTAACTCCAAGTGTTCCTTTTACTTTTTTTTTTAGCAGTTTATATAACCCTGAATCATTTCATTAAATGCCAATTGCGGTTCATACAAAATTTTGATTGTAAGATTCATTAAATACTAATAAACGCACATAGAAAATCAATTTTACATCCTTTTTGGCGAGTTAAATAATTCAGTTTTTGTATTTTTAATAATTTTATCACAAAAAAAGCCAAAAAAAAAACCTGCTACATATCATACATCAAATTCTGTACATGCGGTACAAGTCTCGCGAGATGTCCACCACCTTTTATAACGCTCACGCCGCCTCAAGTCTGCAATCCGAACCAGCCAACACAACCAATCGCTGAGCCCTCCCCGCAAAGCTTGCCCGCCTGGCCACTCTCTCTACCGGTTGGAAGGACGATTTATACACCGCTGTTAGTCGACTCGACCGCCCGGCCACCATGGAGCACATCTGCTGGGTAAGTCCAGGAATCAAAATGACGTTTTGAAATCTATTGAATTGATATATGTCCAGCTCAATGAAGTTTAATAACCATCGTGATGCTCCCGGCGTAAATGGAATACAGGGAACAGAAGCGGGCTTTCTTCGTTCTCTTACTGGATGAAAGGATTCGCGGGGGGAGTTGGTTTTTCCCCCCTCGGCGGCTGCTCTTGAATGTGATGGAAGAAGAGCGCCTAAGTGTTTTTACGCATGAAAGGACACATTGTGGAACGTTTACTAGGCTCACAATAAGCTGACAAAACAAGGGAAAGTAGTTCGTCCGAGATTTACATTACTATTCTGAGAAATTCCTCAGTGAACCCAACGAGATTTTGGTCCGTGACGATGCATATATTATCTCACTACTGTTATATGCAATGTCACACTTAGTGGGTGTTCTTCAAATAGAAACACATAGTAAACGTGGTGTTTGGAAATGAAAAAAAAAACCACAAGCAAAGGGAACAAAATTTCTCTCTTTTCCAATGGTTGGCTTGCGTGCATGAGTTCTCTGCCTCCTTGCTTATTTTGCCAGCAAATCCAGGCGTTCCACTTGCAGATGTTTTTTTTCCCTTGCTTACACATACAATTAAAAAATCTCGGACACAAGCTTATTCAGGAACTTTTTGCACCAAGTACACCTCCCGATTTTTTTTATTGTAAGACACTGGAATATAATGCACAATTTTAATACAATACAATATAATATTTTTTTTTATATCGCACTTCAAAACAGCTTTAACACATTTAAATATAAGAAAATGAAAATCGATACATCACAACAAACTATTTGAAAATCTAACATGCAAATTCACTGCCAGACGTGCAAAAATGTGTCCACTCCAGTGCCAGGGTCTTTGTCTTGTCACTTGAATTTCAGGATCCACATAATACTGAATTATAGGACTACATGTGCCGTAAAGAAACCTTAGATGCTCTTTTTTCATCCGAAAAAAAATGAGTTAATTCTTTAATTATATGGGTCTGGAGTTATCTGAGCTTGAAATGAGGACGGCCCTCCAGAATACAATGCAATATATACATATAGATTTATAGAGCTGGTACAAAGTGCTAACATGGAAAAGGGAAATGCTGCCCCCTTGTGTAAAGGAAAACAATGCCACAGGCCATGGCCAGTGCTTTATCAGGACCCAAACAAGAAAAAACAAAACAAACAACAAATTCGGGAATGGCCCTCTATGTCATATTTATAAATAACAATATATTGGGAGCATTACAAAATTGTTAATGATTCCAATTGATGCTCTTTTTTCATCCGAAAAAAACGAGTTAATTCTTAAATTATATGGGTCTGGAGTTATCTGAGCTTGAAATGAGGACGGCTGTCCAGAATACAATGCAATATATACAAATTGATTTATAGAGCGCTTTAACAACTGCTGAAGCTGGTACAAAGTGCTAACATGGAAAAGGAAAATGCTGCCCCCTTGTGGAAAGGAAAAAAAAATGCCACAGGCCATGGCCAGTGCTTTATCAGGACCCAAACAAGAAAAAACAAAGCAAACAACAAATTCGGGAATGGCCCTCTACGTCATATTTATAAATAACAATATATTGGGAGCATTACAAATTTTTTAACAATGATTCCAATTGTATCCATCACACATAAGAAATTCATAACTAATAATAATAATAATAATACATTTTATTTCAAGCGCCTCTCAAAGCTCTTTGTACTAAGTGTTCTTGAAGATTGAATACATGTATTGAGCTTCAAAGTTAAATTACTTAGACAGGTGTTAGGAACACCTCCAGGATTTGTTTTCACCTTGGGCTGAAGGGGGAAGCGGGTAAATCTATAAATATATTTTAGGATAGATGTATTTGGATAAATGCTGTGGGTAAATTTTTGCTCTGCTTCTCTGTCAACATTATAGATTTTTTTTACCTATTTTACTGACACTTCTCCGTTTTCATTTGGTGGTGTGCCGTGAGATTCTTCGACTGTGAAATATGTGACCCTGCTCAATGAAGCTTGGGAAACGCTGGTTTCCCAAGGTAATCTTTAAATATATTTTAGGATAGATGTATTTGGATAAATGCTGTTGGTAAATTTTTGCTCTGCTTCTCTGTCAACATTATAGGTTTTTTTTTTACCTATTTTACTGACACTTCTCCGTTTTGATTTGGTGGTGTGCCGTGAGATTCTTCGACTGTGAAATATGTGACCCTGCTCAATGAAGTTTGGGAAACACTGGTTTGGACTTACTCTAGTGAAGGTGATCCACCCCCTCAATTCCACTTGTTCACATCTCCGTGACAGCAGACGGCCCACAGTAGGGCCAGTGTACTTCCTACAGCCTCTCGGTACACTTCCACCCGCCCGACTAAGGAAAGAAAAAAATCTAACACTGTGTATTGCATTCTTTTCATGCTTTGTTTCGATATGCTGCACATTAGGCAAATACATTTTGTTCTTGCATCAGCAGAGGAATCTGCCAAAATAGTTGTTACTGTTGGAGGAGAGTGGTCTTCTTTCCTCCGCATGTTCGTTAATATGGGATGATGAGTATTTTGGTAATCCAAATAAAAGCTAGAGTCGATGAACAGTACCTTCCAAGGGTTTATTTGCAGAATATTCCGGACACACAGGATTTACACACAATGGCTGCATGATCACGAGTGTGTCCACATCATGGACACACAACATATTTATTTCATCAGAAGGGTGGTATCAAGACTATACCGCGACACTGAGGCGGCATTCTTCCAAAACAATTCCTAGCTTTTATCAGTCTGTCTACAGAAAATCTCCAGTAATAATAATAATATTAATCCATTTCATTTCTAAGCGCCTTTCAAAACTCCCAAGGACACTTTACAGTCACTGGATATTTTTTTTTCTGCGGGTGAGCAGCGGCAGCCACACGCGTCAGCGTTAACTCAACAAGTAACTCAAATAGATAGAAAGTTAGCCAGCTAGCTAATAGAGAGCTAGCTATATAGCTCATAGATACCTCGCAAGCTAGGTAGCTAGCCAGCTAGATTGCAAATAGCGAGGTAGCTAGGTAGATAGCTATATATAGTGCTTGAACAACAGAGCGCTTAACATGGACAACTATCATATACAGGAAATAAAGCAGTCACAAAGATAGTAGAAAACACCAGCGAATAAATATTTTAAGGAAACCAATTCTGAACAATACGTATATTACTGAATTATAATTTAAAATATTGGTCAAAACTGTTGTATTTGGATTTGATTAGCCTTTATGAGATGGAGGACACTGATTTGCTGTGGCGACCTCTTGAAGGGAAAAGCCAAAAGGAAAAGAAGAAGTCACTATTATTAGCATACTACATTAATCATTAGTTCACTCAACCCGGAAGTAACATAAAGTAAAAAAACTACTAAATAACAAATAATATGACAACAAAGACCCAGAGAGTCATTCATTCTTCAGCACGTTCTGTACCCTAGATGAAAGAGGAGAGGATCAAAGCGTCCTTTTCAGCAGTGTATTATGGATGAAATGATCCAATATTATTTGTACTAGTGTATTTAACTGTGTATGCTAATGTTCTTTTTTTAAATAGGGATGTTTACAACCACTTTTGTCATATTGCTACCATTATGAGTATTCGCAGAGTACTTTTTTGGGATTGAAAATCCATAATTTGGACGCCCTAAAACGTGCATATAATCACAATCACAGAGTACACAAACAAGTAAGCAGTGTATCAAGGTTAACACATGACTCCAAGGATGAAGTTGGTTCACTCTGCTTATCAGAAGGTTATACAGGCTAGAGTAAATATGGCGTAAGACACACATCATGACATTATTGAAGATGCACATCATTACATTGTTAAAGGCTCAAATCATGCCATTATTAAAGACGCACATCATGACATTATATTCATGACATATCATTGAGAAAAGCAAAATACCATGGCAGAGGTTTAACTAAACAAATTATAATTTGAAATAATCCTTCAATACGCATGTGCAGGGCAAAAACAACTATCAAGTAATCACTCTCACATTCACAAACTTTTGGTTGAGATTTGAATCCGGATGGCAGAATCATGAGACATGAGCCAACCAGAATGATCCAAATGTCAAAACGCACACTTGAAGAGGAAGATTATAGTGACAGATGTTAGAAATGGGTTGTGAAGAAGGCAGAGTGAGAATTTGGTGGATTACTTGAGACCAGATGGTGGCCTCTTTTGTCCACATGAGGGCATTTAGACATGATTACTATTGGGAAAAAGGATGGGGGGGGGATCCACTTTGTCAATACAGTAAACACCACTCCCTTGTGTGTTCCAGGTTAGCAGTCCTGCTATTTCTCAGTTTTTATAATTTCTTGGTACAGTGACGAACAAAATGTTTGTCAAATTCATTTCTTTTGTATTTGATTTCACTATTGACCGCTAGACGTACAGTAAAGTCTCGTTATATCGATATTCAAGGGAGTCCGAAAAAATATCGATATAACCGGGACTATCGATATATCCGACCCTGTTTGCATGTAATTTTCTCCGTGCGTGCATAGAAATAGTATCGATATAACCGGGACTATCGATATATCCGATATCGATATAACGAGACTTTACTGTATTTAATTTGTGACTACAAAAACAAATCAGGAATCAGTTGAAAAACCCATTTTTATTTTTTTTTTAGGATTTTCTGGATTACATGAGCCCAGAGAAAATGATCAAATGTCATTCGCTGCTTTTTACATAGACAGAAATGAACTGTGAATTAATTTCATGGCGTACGCTTTTGGGCATGATTATGTGGAACTATATATGTATATATACTGTATATATATGTGTATATGAACAAATGACATCTTATATGATTTGAAATTAGCATTTGAATCCACTTGGTTTGAATCTACTGAATTTTTGCTGCAACATCAGTGTTGCTCACAATTTTTTTTTACCAGTTTTACTCTGTATATGTTGCAAGGAAGCCAAAACTCTTAATCACATTTCCTGCTTGTTTCAGCTGCAGTTGCTTAGCAGGAAGTGTCGCCTTCCGCGATAGACGTCCTACGCCATGGAGCTCAGATAACCTCTTCCTCTTTTTTGCACCAATCTCGGCTCAGCCTGGAGTTTTCGGAACCATGGGTACATGGCGTGGCCTACGTGTGGCGTTCATCCTGGGCTCTCTGTTTATGATCCTTCTCATCATCACCTACTGGGACGACGTTGGCGGCTTCAACCTTTCCCCCCTGCGGGACCGCAAACACGAGCGTTGCCCTCAGAGCACCGCGGGGCGCCTGCTCCCGACCCCCACGCTCTTGGCATCTTCTGCCAGAATATCCAGCGCGACGTGGGCTTTGGCGGGGATGAACAACAGCGCGGAAGGGAGAGAGCCTTCACAGCTGGAAACAGAGGATGAGGAAGGGGACGAGAGTCAGGATTCGGTTGGAAGCCGAGAGCAGATGACCAGGAAGCAGAGGATCATGGATGTGTGTTCAGGGAACGACTTTCCTGGAAGGACTCGTGCATTTGAGCAGATCCCAAACAGGGAATTGGATCATCTGATAGTGGATGACACGCATCAGATCATCTACTGCTACGTGCCCAAGGTAAAGAAAAACCACTGATCGAATGATTTTTACCTCTTACCTCATTCTTAAATCTGTTCATATGCAAATTCCATCCGGAAGGACAGGACAGAACAGTACATGAGTAAGTTTCATAGAATCACCAAACATGTCAAATTGCATGTTGACATAAAACATGTTAAGGGAAAACAAAATATTGATCAGGCAGATGAGGTGGCTCGGGCATCTGATTAGGACGCCTCCCTGGTGAGGAGTTCCGGGCATGCCCCACTGGCAGAATTCCCCAGGGACGAACCAGGACACGCTGGACTGACGATGTCTCCTAGCTTGCCTAAGAACACCTCGGGATCCACCAGGACAAGCTGGAAGAAGTGGCTGGGGAGAGGGAAGTCTGGGCTTCACTACTAAAGCTGCTGCCCCCGCAATCTGACCCCTGATAAGCGCCAGAAAATTGATGGATTGATGGATAATCAGGCAGCAGCAACCTGGATTAATAATTGGTTCATCTTTCCCTTATTTGGTCAAATTATTGCTGATTAGAATTTTCATTTCCATCGTTATCTGAAAAAAAACACAATGTCCTTTCAAATGATAACGAAAACTCAGAAAATCTGAAATAAATAGTTAATTCCTAAATTACAGTACAATGGGTCTGGAGTTATCTGACCTTGAAATGGGGGTGGCTGTATAAAAGGCAAATGCTGCCCCATCATGGGAGGGAAAAATATTGCCAGAGGTCTGACCAGCGCTTTATCGGCAAAACCCGAACCAATTCGGGAACAGCGCTCCACGTCATGCATTTCAATCCTGAATAAATTCGGGAATGACAGTGAATGAGTCCAGACGCTCCCCTACTTACGAACGTTCGAGTTACGATCAACGGTATATACGAACATTTTTGGAGTAACATATGTAGCATTCTCTCCAGTTGTACATGTACATATCTTTATAGAGCATATATATAATTAAATGTTCATTTTTCAGTACAAACCAATACAGGTAACTTATACACGCCTTAAACATAGCTCTATAAACCTTAAAAATACGTATATAAGCCTTAACCATAAATTCCATACAAAATATAACACTGAAGCAATTTATGAACAAATTCACCTTACGAACGACCATTCGGAACATATCTTGTTCGTAAATTGGGGAGCATCTGTAAAGTTCCTGGTTTGATGCGTCATAGACCAGGAAAAAAATGGCAGTTTAGTAAACAACAGATGTTTGCAAATGTTTAGATTTTAATTCAACTACGAAAAATGATTAAAAATGATTAATCGCTTTTCAGATTAATGATGGATTAATTAATTGATTAATTATATATATATATATATATATATATATATATATATATATATATATATATATATATATATATATATATATATATATATATATATATATATATATATATATATATATATATATATATATATTTGTTAATGAGTCATTGCACCTTGATAAACATGTTAAAAATATAAACAGAAAAATTGTGTGCTGAGCGTGATTGTGTTTTCTTGAAGATGCCGTCAGCTCAATACAAGACATATTTTCCAATCCATTTCATAAACACATCATGCTAATGGCGCCGCTTACGTCTGGAATGTCCCACCAAACCTTGAACTCAATCGTCACAATTGCTCTCTATCATAACGCTCCGAATAACTCACAAGCCATGATGTTTTTACTGCTCGTTCAGGTGGCGTGCACCAACTGGAAAAGGGTGATGGTGGTCCTGTCCCAGTCTCTGGTTTCACCCGTCTCAGGAAAGCCTTACACTGACCCGGAGTCGGTTCCCCCGGACCTTGTACACAATTCCACGCTTCATCTCACTTTTGCCAAGTATGCTACATGATTGACAACCTTCAGTGAGCAGGTTCAAATCCAGAAGGTGTATTTTTTTTCGTGGAACTGGAAGAAAACAAAGAATGCTATCGATGAAATTATGTTTGCAACCACAGACGGTGAAATATATTATATATTATAATTAAGGATACTTATGATGGTTTTTTAACTCATTCACTGCCATTCCCAAATTTATTCGGGAATTGAAACTATAACAACGAGCGCCATTCCCAAATTTGTTCGGGTTTAGTTTTTCCTTGCAATGGGTGCTGATAAAGCGCTGGTCAGACCTCTGGCAATATTTTTCCCTCCCAAGAGGGGGCATAATTTGCCTTTTGTCCATGTTAGCGCTTTGTTACAGCTTCAGCTACTGTTAAAGAGCTCTTTAAATCAATATGTATGGATTGTATTGTATTTTGTACAGCCACCCCCAATTCAAGCTCAGATAACTCCCGACCAAGGGTGTCAAAGTCATTTTTTGCAGCGGGCCACGTTGTAGTTAAGGTTTCCTCTCGGCGGCCGTTATGAATTTTGGGGAACCATTAGAATGTTTCATCGTCTTCTCATATTACCTACAGACCTCACAACGACTACGCAGTCCATCGTTCAAATTTGAAGTAAAAAATAATGACTGCTATTGTGGTTTATATGGAACAATTTTAAAATTTGGTTGGGACTTTACCAAGCATCATGAAATTTTGATTTGCTTTCGCAGGTCGAATAAAATGATGTGTCGGGCTAGATTTGGCCCCCGGGCCTTGACTTTGACACCTGTGCTCCAGACCCATATAATTTAGGAATTAACTCTTTGTTCCAGCTTCAGCTGTTGTTAAAGCGCTACATAAATCAATATGTATGTATTGTATTCTATTTTGTACAGCCGCCCCCATTTCAACCCTAAATGACCCCAGGAAGCAGAGCTGGAGGTAGCAGAGCTGAATATGTTGAGGTTTTCTTTGGGAGTGACCAGGTTGGATAGGATCAGGAATGAGTACATTAGAGGGACAACTCATATTAGAGGCTTTGGAGAGAAAGTCAGAGAGGCCAGACTGAGATGGTTTGGACATGTCCAGAGGAGAGAGAGTGACTATATCGGGAGAAGGATGCTGAGTCTTGAACTGCCAGGCAGGAGACCGAGAGGAAGACCGAAGAGGCGGTTTATGGATGTGGTCAAAGAGGATATGAAGGTAGCTGGTGTGACATTGATTCGCTGTGGCGACCCCTGAAGGAAAAAGCCGAAAGGAAAATAATAATAATAATAATAATAATAATAATAATAATAATAATAATAATAATAATAATAATAATACATTTCATTTATAACCTTTCAAAACTCTCAAGGACACTTTACGGTCACATATTTTTTTTCGTGCAGGTGAGCAGAGGCAGCCATTCGCGCCAGCGTTCACTCTACCTGGAAGTAACACAGCAGCAAAGTTATGAAGGAAATGTACAGTACTTCCAAATAACATTGCTATTTTCATATACGAGCTAGAATCCTCACATTGATGCCATTATTAAAAAAATACTGATACCCGTACTATGAGGTCAAACAATTATATTCTGGACATAGTTTAAAAATCATTTCAAATAAATAAATATAATGTAATAGTGCCCAGTAAGGACTTTTCAATATTATTATTGTCCCCTTGGACATTTGAAATGAACACAACATCGCTCCTAACCTCTCGTCTGAGGCGGGAATAAATGTACCCGTTCCTCAATGACGTGATCCCAAAATTTTCCTCTATGCACCATAAGATTTAGAGCACATGTTTTGCCGGCTCTGCAGGGGCCAAAAATGTGTTATTTACTGAGCTGCAAGAGTGTAAAGAGCAGGCAGCACAGACTGAGCTTTCATTCCCAGTTAAGTGTCCGCAGCTCTATGTTTGCCGGACTTTGTGACCATTAAACACCTGTCTCTTATCTGATTCCTTCCGCGACACAATGGGGGGCCTTGTTCATCCTTGATTTACTCCTTGAATCCACCCAAAAAGTAAAACCAATTGTCTACAGTAATCCCTCGTTTTTCGCGGTCAATGCGGACCAGGACCACCCGTGAGAAGACAAAAATCCACGAAGTAGAGTTATGTAATAATAACCCACGTGATAAGACGGAGGAGGGTGATATCGTGATGTCATTGGGTGACATCAGCACTGGGAACCAATTAAGCTACAGCTCCATATAAGACCTATGAGTGGTTGGTTGGATTCCCTAACATTTATTATAGTGTGTGAATCCCCAAAAAATGAGTTTAATGTGAATTGTGAATTTCTCCACTGTGAGACAAATGAAGGTTAATGTAATGTAATGTAAACAAAATGTTATTTCATTAGATTGTTCTGTAGCCACCCAAAACAAACATGCGGATCAAACCTCTAAAGATGGAGGACACTGATTTGCTGTGGCGACCCCTTGTAGGGAAAAGCCGAAAGGAAAAGAAGAAGAAGTTCTGTAGCCACAAGGGGACACCAGCCGGTGTCTTATTGTGCCAGTCCCAAGCCCGGATAAATACAGAGGGTTGTGTTCGGAAGGGCATCTGGCGTAAAAGCTTGGCCAAAACAAACATGCGAATCAAACCTCTCAAGATGGAGAACACTGATTCGCTGTGGCAACCCATTGAAGGGAAAAGCCGAAAGGAAAAGAAGATTAATTACTTGAAATTAAATTACATTTAGTAATTAGATTAATTCATTAAATTTAATTAAACTAAATGTAATTACATTTGAAGTAGTTTAATTTAATGTAATTGTATGTGCTTTAATTCCATTTTAATTTAATTGAACCGAATGTCATTTTAACAAAATGTAACTAACTTCAATGTAATTTAATGTCATTTAATTTTATGTAATTTAATTTCATAGAATTTAATGATTAATAATCGTTTGTGTAAGGTGATTCGCTGTGGCGCCCCCTTGAAGGGAAAAGCCGAAAGGAAAAGAAGTGTGTAAAGTTGTTTGATACCAAGATGCCACAAGATAGCGCTAAAGCATAATTTGTAAATAAGTAATTGCTTTGGTCTGAGCACAAAAACAGCAAAGAGGTGCAGTTCAATTAATTACAAAGTGGAATAAAAAAGTGTCAAGAGAATCAGAACTATGTGGGGGACACAAAAAAAATTATTGTAACCATCTTTTCACATGTATCCACCAGGTTTTGGCGCCATTACGGCTCTCTGTCCCGTCACCTGATGGCGCTCAAACTCCAGCACTACACTAAGTTCCTGTTCGTACGTGACCCCTTTGTTCGCCTTATCTCGGCCTTCAGGAACAAATTTGCAAGGTGTGACAACTAGAGCGATGCCGGGACGCATGAGTGAGCTATTCATCCTGTCTTGTGACCACCAGGCCCAACGAGGACTTCTACCGCCAGTTTGGCTCGGTCATCCTGAGTCGCTACGGCAACCTCTCAGGGAGTTTGCCAGAAACGGCGGCCGAGGCCTTTGCGGCCGGGATCAAACCCACTTTCCATCAGTTTGTCTCGTACCTGCTGGATGCTGAGACGGAGAAGGAGAGCATCTTCAATGAGCACTGGCGCCAGGTAGTACTTTGCATTTGAGTGGAGCCAGCACCTCATTACTCACAGGCATTTTTTTTCTTTTCTGAAAAATGACAAATATAACGCATGAAGTTGGTTATGAGAGTATGTTTGCATTATATTGCCATCTTGTGGCAAATGCATGCACACCATCTCCATGGAAATTGAAAAACATCTTTAGAGGAAAGCACAAATGTGAAAATACAAAGTTCCCAAAACAAATAAATAGTCACAGCACGGACACCTCTCTTAAGCACCGTAAAATATGAGCAGTTTTAACTTCCCACGATTGCGTGGTCAATAGAAAATAACCACACTAGCGTACCAATGACATCATGCGTGTTTCCGTTCTACTACTTTATATGACGACCATCAAGTGTACAGTGGGCTTTTGTAAACAATGTTTTGACAGGTGCAACAGTTAAAGGCACAATTTTATGTTCATTACCTGCAAGAATGACGATCTTTTCAGTCAACTTTGAATACTTTATAATGCAAATAAGGATGTTTGCAATATATATATATATATGTATATGTCCAGCGCTTGGGAGGATCATGGACTGAAGCTGGAGCCTACATTTTTTTTTAATATCTTGTATGGCAATCAAAATTAATCATTGTTACATTTGCATTTACATACAGTATAGTCATTTGAGAACCGTTTACAATAATTACACAAGTTGATGAATTGAATGATTAAATTGAAATATATTGTATTTCAAAATTCATGTGTATTTCTGCCTTTTAGGTTTACCGTCTATGCCATCCGTGCCAGGTCAAGTACGACTTCATTGGTCGATTGGAAACGCTGGAGACGGATGCCCAGAATCTTCTCAAGCTTTTGCAAGTGGATCATCTGCTGCGGTTCCCTTCGGGGGCGAAAAACCGAACGGCAGCCAGCTGGGAAAATAACTGGTTTGCCCAAATTCCTATTTCAATGAGGACAGAACTGTACAAGCTTTACCAACCAGACTTTGAGCTGTTTGGCTACCCCAAACCTGACAGCGTGCTACACCACCAGTAGGCCACCCCCCCCCCCCCCCCAAAAAAAAAAAACAGCTTTTCAAAGATCTGCAATGCTGTTTGTGTGAGAAAATACCTCATGAGAGAGCAAGTGCCTACCAGTTATCCATCCATATTTTGTATATTTGTCTTAGTTGGGAATGGATGCAGCTAAATCACTTAAAAACTACTTTGTGACACATCATTTGCCCTTATTAAAGCACTTTAATGGTTTCTTGATTGGATTGGATTGGATTTGCCTTTATTAGTCTCACAGTGGAGAAATTTACATTTCACAGCAGCAAAGTGATGAAAGGAATGAAAGTATAAAAACAAAATACATGAGCTGCTGGGTAGGCAGCCACTCTCGCGGCGCCGTCAAAGTCAAAAGAACAAAAAACACTAAATAACAAATAATATGACGGCACAAAGACAATATGACAAAACAAAAACAGTCATTCATAAAGCAGTTCTAGATGAAAGAGGAGAGGATCAAAGCGTCTTTCCACCAGTGGATCAAGGACATCATGGTGGACCGTGCACGTTGACTACAAGCTAAATGTTGAAAGCAAACACGCAGCTAAATAAATTATAAGTAGAGAATGTTGAGGAATGTACCTGCATTATGAGTACAGTATAGCTGGTACCAGCCTCTCCCCTGTACATCTCTTTTAAAACAGTTTGTTTCTTGTGCTTTTTCTTGACGAAATCTGAAACTCTCAGGAGCCCAAATTGATTTGTAACTATATATGCGTATAACCCGAGATAAGAGTTTCATATCAGGGGAGCTTGACAGGCCACAATGACTTTCTCAAGGCCCTAGAGAGAAGAAGATAATTGTGGGGTGTTGATGACTCATGAAGGGAAGTGGATACAAACTTAACACTATATTCTTTGTTTAAGAGATTAAACAAATGTTCAGGGGAGGAACTGGTATCAGTAATACTCATAATACGGCTCATAATTCCTCAACAGTAATTAAAAAAATATGATTGCAACTGCTTGACGTTGGGATATTTCAGTTGAAAGTGAGCTTACCATGGCCCGTATATTTCAGAATGGCTAGTAAAAGAAAAAATAGCATCTTATTGTCCGTTCGACCATTTTTCTGCCATAACTCAAAGTGAAGGATGTACAGTTACAGTCGGTGAGCAGTTATTTTCAAACATTTTATAAAATTTCCTCGCCGTGATGAGAGGTCTTAGCAAGGCGCTAGCTAGTATGCTACGAGCCTTCCAGGCTCCTTTTTTTGCCCCTGGATGGATTGGATTGGATTTGCCTTTATTAGTCTCGCAGTGAAGAAATTTACATTTCACAGCAGCAAAGTTATGAAAGAAATGAAAGTAGAAAAGCAAAACACAGGAGCTGCTAGAAAGGCAGCCACTCTCGCGGCGCCATCTTGAAGTCAAAAGAACAAAAAAAAACTAAATAACAAATAACATGACAACACAAAGACACAGAGAGACATTCATTCTTAAGCACTTTCCGTACCCTCTTTGTTACATAAAGCAGTTCCAGATGAAAGAGGAGAGGATCAAAGTGTCTCTTCACCAGTGGATCAGGGACATCATGGTGGAATGTGCACGTCGACTACAAGCTAAATGTTGAAAGCAAACACGCAACTGTAGCATCCATTGACGAAAAGAGATTGTCTCACATCTCCTGTGTGTGTGATGAGAGGTAGGCGTCACCTTCTTGTTTAAATAATGAAACTAAGCTGTTTGGTAAATAGCGGCAGCCGTGCATGAGGCGTTTTTAGGATGTATGCGGCATTAGCTTTGAAACATATCAATGAGTTCATGTTATCTGTGTATATATAACTCGTGAAATAGGGAGTATTTTCTCAAATTCAAGTTGATGATGGCCTTCGCCGGGCACCATTGCAGCAACATCCCTGGCCTCTGAAGCATGTAATTATTATGATAAAGTCTTTAGTTTCATCAGCACCTCCTATGTACTGTATTTGTCAATCACCCCATAATGATATAAAAAAATATCCCAGTCATGACAGCCACCTAAAAATACTTTTTTGGATCAAATGAACTGAACTAAGGCTTCAAATACAGGGTTAAAATGTTGTGAAATAATATACGTGGGTCAATATAAGGTCACAAAGTGAAGAATGCGTGTCTCCACTACTTTCTCATTCACAAAACGCGGCACTGTGATCAACTGCTGGGTTTCTTTTGTGCACGTGTTCTAGACGATTCTCTAAACCCCGCCCCTTTCTCCTCCTTATCGCTTCTCCCATTGGTCGTGAGCGCAGTGTCATTCAAACAAAAATTTGTTATGTACACGCCCCTAGCACGGAAACGAGTATTCTTACCTTGAGTTGGGTTTACAAGTTGAATGAACACGATGGCGCTATGTGACAACTGCCTCTTTTCTCCCCCTTGTAATGTCACAAGGGTGCTTTGAAATGACGTTACGTGTGGCCCCCCCGATTTGGAATTTCATTCGACCTTTGGTTTTGAATTCTGTTCGTAGCCTCGACGAGAAAGTGGGTGTCATGGGATGTTTGGAGCGTCTGCTGTTGTGCCCGCTTCTTCTGCTTCTATCGTGCGAGGTCCTACTATCACCGGTGATATATATTTTTCTTTTTTTTACAGTATTTGATGTGGTTGTCGTTCATGTTGTTTGTGGGAGCTGGGGGACGTTATACTGGGTTTGGCTATTTCAAGCAACACTTCAAAGTTGTCATTGGGCATAATTTATCGTAGTTGTTCAGTTTCCTACAGATTCCAAAAACACGCATGGCAGGCTGATAAAACACTCTAAATTGTCCGTAGGTGTGAATGTGTGAGTGACTGTTATTTGTTTTTGTGTACCCTGCGAATTGCTGGCAAACAATTCAGGGTGTCCTCCGCCTGGTGCCCGAAGCCGGCTGGGTTCAGCTCCAGCACCCCCTGCGACCCTAATGAGGATTAAGCGGGACGGAAAATGGATGGCTGGATGGATGTTTGACTTCTGGATCAGCGCCTTTAGTCAGGGGTCAACACTGATTACCACAAAAACAACAGCAGCAATTACAAAAAAAAAAAAGTATTTTAAATTGTGCAGACACGAGCAAAATACTGTAATTTACGTTTAGAGTGTATGTGTGTGTGTTTTGTACCTGTTTTCAGAAATTCTCTAAAAAGTCCATCTCTTTGTTGTGTGGGTCAACAGTTAATCACATTTAAATACACAAATAGAAATAGAATACAATGTCCAAATCGAAAAGGCTGCAATTAGAAATTCTTTCTTTTATTCGTTTGGCCAATAGAAACATTTTTATGCAGAGCACGAACTACTCTGTTATTTTTATTGTTTTCTATTTATATCATTATCTGGTCTATGGACTCCACCAGGTTGGAGTTTAAACATGGGAGGGGCGTATGTCAGGATATCCTGCTAAATAAGGAACTTTTCTGGAGTAGAAAGTTTGGAGGACCTCACCCTCCCATATGCACACGTGTTTGTTTATGGCCATCAGGTGGCAGGAGTCAAGGCGGTCACCCTCCCAGAATCCCTTCTGTTTGTCTCCACGCTGGACGGAAGTCTGCATGCCGTCTCTAAACAGACGGGAGAAATCAAGTGGACCCTAAAGGAGGGTTTGTATAACAGGAAGTTAGTTGTCCTTTTATGTCATCTATGTTTTATTATAAATGTATCCTTTTTAAATTTTTGACAGATCCGGTTGTACAAGTGGCCATCAACATCACTGAGTCAGTAACACACATTCACACATGTCCCCACCCCCCAAAAAAACAACCAAAACATGTATCTATATAATAATTTTTCCAGGCCATGTTTTCTCCTGGATCCCAGCAATGGCAGCTTATACATATTCAGCGGCAAGGACAAAGGAGGCCGGATGGTGAGGAATGAAGTGAGAATATGGTGAGTTCAATTTCTAATGTTGTTTTGGTGATGGCGTTCTCCAGAAACTTCCGTTCACCATGCCAGAGCTGGTTCAATTGACTCCATGCAGGAGTTCGGATGGCATCCTCTATACAGGTAAGTTGCATGTAAATGTGTTCACCGCCTCGTCATGGGTCCATTAACTCATTCACTGCCATTCACAAATGTGTACGGGCATTGAAATTATGACGTCGAGCGCCATTCCTGAATTTGTTCTTTTTTTCATGCTTGGGCGCCGATAAAACGCTGTCCGTGGCCTCTGGCAATGTTTTTCTTTTCCACAAGGGGGAAGCGGTTCCTTTTTTTCCCATGTTAGCGCTTTGTTCCAGCTTCAGCTGTTGTTAAAGCGCTGTATATATGTATGGCATTGTATTTTGGACAGTGGCCCTCATTTCAAGCTCATATAACTCCAGGCCCATATAATTTAGGAATTAACTTTTTTCTGATGAAAGAAGAGAGTAAGGTTTCTCACGCTGTATTGAATGTTTTTGTAGTCCTAAAACTCAATATTTTGTGGGTCCTGAAATTCAAGTGACAATGACAAAAACCCTGGCACTGCAGTGGACACATTTTTGCACATGTTTGGCAGTGAATGAGTTAAAGTAAGCCCCTCAAAAAATAACCCAACTGCCAAACATCTCGCTCATCTGAGTTGGGCTGAGTAATTAATCGTTTTAGGATGGCCATCAGACAAGATGTTGGGGTAATTCGCACAAGATTTTGTGCTATGTCAAAGATGCATTTTTAAAATTATTTACATTTTTTGTTAAGCTAACTCGTGCGGCTTGGATCTTCTCTCAGTCACTATTGAGTACCAAATAACGTTATCACTCAAATTGGCTAAATATGCAAACACAAAATAGAACCTGACAAGATGGAGAAGCTAATGCTAACTGCTAAATAAATGAAATGCAACATCTTTTTTTTCACAGGCAAAAAGCAGGATGTGTGGTTTGTCCTAGATCCTGAAACAGGAGCAAAGCAAACCAGTCTAACCACATCCTCGTCTGATTCCATGTGTGCCAACACCCCCCTGCTCTACATTGGACGCACAGGTGGAACTCATCTTGACACATGCACAGATTTTTTTTAAATTTCATTCCCCTCAATGTGGTATTGCGCTTGTGTTCCCCTCCGTCTTACTTGCAGAGTACATGGTCACCATGTTCGATACAAAGAAGCAGGAACTGCGATGGAATGCCACGTACAATGCCTACTCGGCTCTGCCTTTTGATGAGAAACTCGACTACCGTTAAGTACTCCCCCTTGCGCTTGTCATCACTCTCGTAATTCACCACTGCAGTTTATTTATACCTCACATCAGAAGATTCGGATACCTAAAATGGACGACTTAGAGTTACAATGCTACAACGTTATGTCTATGATTGAGGTGGTTTAAATTTTAGCAACATTTTGCCAGTGGCGGGCTGTGCATTTCACTTCTAGGCCTTCAGTAGTGCTTTGCTGCTGTGTTACTTCCGAGTAGAGTGAACGCTGGCGCGAAATGCTGCTCACCCGCACACAAAAAAAAGTTCTTATCCTGTGACTGTAAAGTGTCCTTGAGAGTTTTGAAAGGCGCTTAGAAATTAAATGTATTATTATTATTACGTCTGAATCAATCAGCTGCCAGAGTGGTGTGATATTACTACACATCCTCTTGAAGGTGCTGTTGGCCAGGAAATAACTTGTGACTTGAAAAAAATTAAAAATACTGTTATTGTTTGAATTTTTACGATGAACCACACGTTCATCGTAAAAATTCAAACAATAACAGTTTCATGATAACCTCATAAAATTGCAATATTATTTGCAATTTTTGCTAGTTTAGGAGCTGTCCAACCTTAGTGATGTCCATCAATTCTTAAAAAGTCCATCTTGAAAATGGCTTTAACAGTAAATCTCCATCCAAATCCATTTCTTCTTCCTCTTTCAGCCATTGTGGGTTGACAAAAGTGCTATTAAATCAACACAACAATATACTGTATTTGCTTATGCAGCTTGCTACCGATAAAGTGTGCTAGCTATGGCCAGTATGCTCTTATCACCCAGCGTCACCTGACGAAGTTTCTTGGATAAGAAGCGAAACGTCCGACACCTTAAAAGAAGTACAGATGACGGATGAAGAAACCTTTTCATCGCTAATTTCTAAAACTTACCTCTAAAACTTACTTATTTGTTTTTAAATATTGATGTAGCAGGAAATTTACATTCAACTCATTGAAAAAACCTACACGCATTTGGATAATAGCATAAAAAATAAAAGTCTATTTCTGTATGGATTTTCCCTCCAGGTATGGCTCATCTCCTGTCCAGCAGCGATGGCCTTGTGGTGACAGTAGACAGGGAGTCAGGTAAAGACTTCACTTCTTCCATTCGGAAAATGCATCTTTAGTCAAAGTCAGCTTTATTGTCAAATATGCTAATATGCATGACATACAGCATAGATGAAATTACTGTCCTCTCGGACCCAGCGTGCAAGGCACTTATAATGACTTAACAAACATAATAAACATGAAAACGCCAATTTGCCGGGAGAGGGGAGCGCCACCATCTTGGGGGAAAAAAAAATATGACAACACAGAGAGACATTCATTCTTCAGGACTTGTTGTACACTCTTTGTGATGACATGATGCAGTTCTAGATGAAAGTGGAGAGGATCAAAGCATCCTTTTCAGCATTGGATAAGGGACGTCATGTGGTGGACATCTTTATTTTCACCTCATCCCGATTGAGTTTCTATTCCAACTCTTTTTCCTCCAGGTGATGTGCTCTGGATTCAGGACTACGGGTCGCCCGTGGTGGGGGTCTACATGTACTCGTGTGACTCGCTTAGACACACCCCTCACCTGTCGCTCGCCGTGGAGACGTTGCACTTCCTCACATTCCCCTCCTCCCCCGTCGCCGGCAAGCAGACATACGCACACTCCACCCTGAGATGGACTTATCAGTTTGTGAAGGAGCAAGCCAGCGCACAAACACAACTTGTGTAAGTGTCACACGCGCACGCAAAATAACACCAAGTACGTGCAGTTCACAATGTGAAACTCGTGTTTGTTTTTTTGTTAACAAGCAGTAGTCATCACAACCCATTTCTTCTTGCACATGACATTTTTATTACCAGTATTTTTCTTGTCAGTGCAATTTAAAAAGTGGAATCCATTGATTTATTAGAATTTACTGAAAAGGAAGACATTTGCCAAATGGCAAGTTTAACTCGTTTGCTGCCATTCACAAATTTATCCGGGAAGAGAAAATATGACGTAGAGCGGCATTCCCGACATTGTTTTTTGTTTCTGTTTTTTCATGCTTGGGTGCCGATGAAGCGCTGGCCATGACCTCTGGTAATATTTTTCTTTTCTTTTGACCTCTGGCAAATTTTTCTTTTCCACAAGGGGGCAGTATTCTCATTTTTTTCCATGTTCGTGCTTTGTTCCAGCTTCAGCAAATGTTAAAGCGCTATATTAACCAATATGTATGTATTGCATTGTATTTTGGACAGCCACCCTCATTTCAAGCTCAGATAACTCCAAACCCATATAATTTTGGAATTAACTTTTTTTTCCGATGAAAGAAGAAACTCTAAGGTTTCTCACGCTGCATTGAATGTTTATGTAGTCTGAAAACTCAATATTCTGTGGGTCCTGGGATTCAAATGACAATGACAACCCTGGCACTGGAGCAGACACATTTTTGCACATCGTCTGGCAGTGAATGAGTTAACAAAAACATCCCACCATTATTACAGCGTCACACAAATTCAGCAGAACTTATGCATTCGAATTGTTCTGTTTTCTTAAATTGTGCATACGAGCAAGACACAAATGGAAATGTAAAAAATATTTATCACACTCCGTTATCATGACAAAATAATGTTCACTTTTTTTTGCAAACAAATATGCCACAAATGCCTAATTCACTTTGAAATATCTCATGTACAATAAAACGTATCCTGTGACTATAAAGTGACCTCAAGAGATTTAAAAGGCACTCTCAAATGAAATCTATTATTATTATTATTATTAAATCCGATATAGGCCATTCAGGGATGACAGCTATGACATTGGACATCTTATCGTGTTATCACGTTATCGGTTGCACAAAAGGGTTAAAAGTGTTCTCGGGAAACATTCACTTGTCTCATGACAGTTCAAATCACTCCATTTTGGCATGGCACATTTTTCATGTCTGTTCTCGGTACGACGCTTGTTGCCATGACAACCACGGCTCGCAAGTCGGGGCTAGCGTCAGACCCCACATGTTCTTATTGTTGCCGAAGTGATAACATTGTCCCTAAATTGAATGACAGTCATCCAAACCGAGCAACTGGCAAAAAGTTTGCAACATTTTTGTTGTTTTTTTTTAACACTGTTGCGAGGAGATGTCTAGAAGTTCCCCCCATGCCAGGGGATTTCCACTCTTGCGCAATATGTATTTAATTTAAAACAGATTCTTATCTTACAGACAGTGTATTGTAGGTGTTTCACATACCTGACATGTTTCGGCGTATACTTCCGCCTTCGTTGACGAATGGGGGCATCTGTACAAAATACAATAAATCCATACATTTCTTTCTTATTGATTTTTATAGCACTTTTGCAGTTGAAGCTGTAACAAAGCGTTAACATGGACAAAAGGCATATGCTGCCCCCTCATGGAAGTGAAAAAACATTGACAGCGGCCTGACCAGCGCTTTGTCGGCACCCCAACAAGAAAAACCAAAACCCGAGCTAATTCGTGAATGGTGCTCCATGTCATGCTTTTCAATTCAATTTTCAATGTTCAATTTTCAATGTCAATAAATTCGGGAATGGCAGTGAATGAGTTAATGGCAGGATAATTATGTATACTTTTTTAATAATACTAATACTGATACTAATACTAATACTAATAATACATTTCATTTATAAGCGTCTTTCAAAACTCAAGGTCACTTTACAGTCACAGGATATGTTTTTCTGTTTTTTAATAACTTCTTCAGGCCCACTCTGTACGTCGGAAAACTGGACTCGCACCTCTACGCCTCTCCTTCCCTCATTCATCACAGATTGTCCTTAGTGGTGAGTTGAATTACAAATCTTATTTTCCGTTACCATCCTGTTGACAAGTGGATTCAATGACGAGCTCTCGTTTCCACGGCAGCCTCGAGGTCTGACCCTGGGTCATATTGAAGGTCCCAAGACGGCTGGTGTGACGGTCAGCGGCCAAGGGGAGCGTGACATCATGCCAGTCACCGATGTGCGCTATCCTCCTGGCAGCACCAGCAGCCGCAAAAACCACTGGTTGTTAATAGGTACTCGTATACTTGTGGAATGGAGGTTCGTCTCAATTTCGGAGGAAATTACGCAGGAGTAATTGAAATAATTGAATACATGTACTTCTGGTATTTACTACTGTGAATGATGGAAGAAACTGCTTAATGTTGAGTGTGATGTGTTACCCGCTCGAGTGACTGCATGAGGAAAAACAAAAAAGGCTGATAAAAACCATGACAAAAACCAACGGTGCTTGGAACGGATTAGGGTATTTACATGGAAAATGCATCTCTACGTATAAACCTTAAAATATTTCACTTGAGCCTTTTATAGTTAGAAAAATATACATATGTATCTCTATAGTGGTACCTCTACTTACGAAAATAATTCATGAACCAAAGACGGCAAATCACGACAGTTAAAAGTTAATTTTTATTCCATACTTTTTTTTTTTTTTTTTAATAATGCATAACTCTTATTTATTGCGCAATAATCAAATTTTAACATGCTTTGTTACACATTTTGATGCATTTTTATGCTTTAGGAAATATTTATGTTGGAATTCTGGGGTTGCTTGGAACAGATTAGGGCATTTACATGCAAAACGCATCTTGATTTACAACCATTTGTAGTTATAATATTTCTCTCGGAACCAAATAATTTCATAACTCTCAGTCTATCAACTGACTGGAATAAGGACCCCTCCCCTCCTCTTATTCCAAATTGCAACCTTTATAAATCAAATATTGCATTCGACTAGATTGCGATGTCGATTTGGATTGGACAAACTGTCGTCCAATCCTTATCATTCTAAAAAGCCTCAATGTGCTGCAGGCCACCACCAGGTGCCGCCAGGAGCGCACACCACCATGTTAAGGGAATCTCAACTCGGCCTGCCGCGCTGCAGTGACATCATCCCTCCTCTATACTCCAGCTCTCCAACTTCGCACACCTCCCGCAACAACCAATACCCCGTGAGTCCTTATCTGGCGCCATTTCTCTCCTTTCTCAAGATCTCCATCCTCTTGTCGTTTCATTTTTATGTAATCCTCCAGTTGTGTCCAGTTAACCGAGGAGCCGGTGACAAGAGAGGATTGAAAAATTCCCAGAATTCGGTCGCCGTGCATTCCGTCTTCATGACGGAGGACCGCCTGGTTCTGGCTGTGTTGACCTTCCTACTAGGAGGATTGTTAGCGTGGACCTTTGCATTTATCGTGAGTCATTCCACTTGCATTTCTTCACCTTCACCTCATTGTTTTTTTTTCCTGGAATATCTCAATCATGACGTGGGTGAAATGTTTCTTCACCAGCGAGCGGCCAAGAAGCTCAAAGCTGTGAGACAGCAACTGGAGCAGCCGTTTGAAACTCGCGTCCAGCGCTCACAGACCAACATGCCCCCGCCGAGCATTAGAACTTCCAACTCTCCCGTTTTTACCAACAACAACATTGCGAGCGGTAAACTGGGGAAGGGGGACGGGCAAATTATTCTTGCATCTCCACAAAGGAACAAAAAAAGACAATTCAACCTGCAACAGAACTCAAACACCGTGTGAATAAAAAATAAAAGACAACTTATTGATTTTTTTTCTCCACCCAGACTCCCAGCATGCAGTGGGAGACACTCTATTAAAACTTGATAGCAGTGGAGCCTCAAGTGTGAATGCTAATGACACGGCGGACCTTCATCCGGCCAAAGGTAGCATCCCAACTGCGTGCTACTTTCTTGGATGACTTTGAATCAACGCTGTTTGTTTCTCTCAGCAGAAAATGAGGAGGTGCGCTTGGGTAAGATCTCCTTCACCAGATCCAAAGCCCTTGGGCGTGGCAGTTCGGGAACATTCGTCTTCAGGTATGTTTCAAAGCGACCGCTTAAGCCCTTGTCAGAGATGTTCGGTTGGACACTGTGAACAAAGGCTCGAACACAGGAAGATTGTCTTTTACTGGCGTCAGGGGATGCAGCCATTCATGACCGACGCCCAAATTCTGCAGCCCTCTGCCAAGCTATTGAGAGTATATGCACATTTAAGTGATACATTAGTAAAACATAGTCTTCTTGATTTGAATACCACACCCCTGGATGTCCTACTCACCAACAACTATAAAACAACAGAACGTAGACATTTTAATTGGTTGTCCTTTATATGAACTGATAGATTTGTAACCTGGCTAATGACCACTTTCTGTGAAGGAGTTTACTAAGTCGTACATTAGTTCAAGGCCAGATCTCCTACAAGAAGATGACAGTTTTTCAGGCTGTGTCTGTTCACCTCAGATAGACCTCAGATTTTCTGTGCTTCCGTTGTGGGCCTTCTAAGCATGAAACATTTAAATATGATCACTTCTTTTCTGTCTATTCTCTGTCAGCCCTGCCGAGTGATACGATAATCTAGAATTTTGTCTCGTTACCGAATCCAGGGGCGATTTTGACGGGCGGCGCGCGGCGGTGAAACGAATCCTCCCCGAGTGCTTGGAGGTGGCAGAGCGTGAAGTGCAGCTCCTGCGACAGTCCGATATGCATCCCAATGTCATCAGGTATTTCTGTACGGAAAGGGATAACCTCTTCACGTACATCGCCATCGAGCTGTGCGCCGCCACCCTGCAGCAGGTGAGTGCGTCCCCCTCCCCCCTTCTCAGCCCCTTGAAAATGATATTTGATATTTGTGTCTACAGTATGTAGAGGATCCATCAAATTTTCCCGACCTGAGTCCTATTATGTTGTTGGAACAGACCATGTGTGGCCTCTCACACCTCCATTCGCTCAATATAGGTTTGTGATCCACACGCACATGCTCACGCCAGACTCAGGCTGTACGACAAGTGTTTCAAACTTCATTTTTTTGCCACGGGCCACATTGTAGTTACGGGTTCTCTTGGGGGGCCGTTATGAATTTGGGGAAGCCATTGGAATGTTTAATCCCCGACACATAATAATAATAATAATAATAATAATAATAATAATAATAATAATATATCTTCTTTTCCTTTCGGCTTTTCCCTTCGTCGACACATAATAATAATACATCTTCTTTTCCTTTCGGCCTTTCCCTTCGTCGCCACAGCAAATCAGTGTCCTCCATCTTCAGAGGTTTGATCCGCATGTTTGTTTTGGCCAAGCTTTTACGTCAGATGCCCTTCCTGACACAACCCTCTGTATTTATCCGGGCTTGGGACCGGCACAAGAAGACTTATGTCCCTTTGTGGCTACAGAACAAGCAACTCACTCAGTAAAACGCTCCCAAACACAAAATGGTCATCGGCACAGCAACTCAAAAAAACAAAAACTAATAATAATAATAAAACTAATAATGAAACTAATAATAATAATAATAATTTATTTTATGCGCATTTCAAAGATTTCAAGGACACTTTACAGTCACAGACAAACAGATACTATAATAAATAAAATACAATTACAAATAGAATGTTGGGAGGAAGTGAGTTCCAGAGTTTGGGGGCAGAGCAGCTGAAAGCTCTCTCCCCCATCGTGCTGAGACAGGCAAAGGGGGCACACAGAGGTTGAGGGAGGAAGAGGATCTGAGGAAACGAGAGGGAATAGAAATTTGAAGAAGGTCTGATAGGTGTGGGGGGGAGGGGCAAGGTTATCAAAGTCAAAGTCAAAGTCAGCTTTATTGTCAAATATGCTAATATGCATGACATACAGCACAGATGAAATTACTGCCCTCTCGGACCCAGCATGCAAGGCACTTATAATTACTTTAACAAACATAATAAACATGAAAACACCAATTTGCGATTTGCAATTTGTTATGGATTGCTTTAAAGGACAACCTTTTTTGTTTTCTAAAATACCCAAAACACGCATATGATATTTTTAGTCAAATGCAAAACACCAATAAAAATGACTTAAAGTGTCCAAAATCTGCAAAAAATTGAGCTGCAAATTGGGCATTTTCAGAAAGTCCCACCCCCAGTTCGTGACGTCACGCCAAGACGTCTTACATTGCTAGTGAATCAAAACAATGGCTTCAGATTCGGAGAATATGCTTTCTTGTTACACATCCAGTTATGAATATGATTCAAATAGTTCTGAAGAGGAAAGCATACATGTTTGCAATCGATTAAATAATTTATTTCTGCCATTTTGACGCAACATTGTGGGAAAATTTCTCACCCAAAAAAAGATCCTGTGGCCACCTCCGTTTACACAGGCTGATAAATTCCTTATATGGCGCTTGGACGCCCTCTTTTGGCCTTCTGGTGGCTTTTGGGTGCAACACAAGGTCCCCAGACCAAACAAGTACAGCAAAATACATTGACGTCATGGAAGGACCGCTACAATGCGTCTTTTTTTTACGGTCAAGGGCAGTCCTTTAGTGACGTCACGTACGGACTCGTCACCAACTCAAAAACAAGACTTCCTGAATATTCAGCGCGAGTCTTAAAACGTAAAATATAGCTATATGCGGTGGAATCTTTGTAAAATACGCTCAGTAGAAGTCATTTGAAGCCATTTTACAAATTATGGACACACACACTTGTCCGGAGACGTCGGTTGTCCTTTAAATGTATAAAGAATAATTTTAAAGTTGATTCTATATTTGACCGGGAGCCAGTTGAGCTCTCGGAGGATGGGGATGATGTGGTGAAAGGATGAGGTTCTGGTGATGATCCGGGCTGAAGAATTCCGGACTAGTTGAAGTTTGTGGAGAAGTTTCTGAGGTACCAGATTTGGCCCCTGCACCTTGACTTTGACACCTATCCTGTACTATAACACACCAAAGTTTTGTCATTTCAACCATTTTTTAAAATCAAGAAATAGATTGAATTAATATAATATTGGATTAATATCCTAAAAATTGGTTGTACAATTCAAGATGTGCCTCTGTGCTCTTCTCCTTTTTCTGCCCAACTCCTTCATCCAGTCCATCGAGACCTGAAACCGCGAAATATCCTGCTCTCCTTTCCCTGCGCGCTGGGCAAGGTCCGAGCTCTCATTTCTGACTTTGGACTGTGCAAAAAGATCCAAGACGGTCACGACAGCTTCTCGTTGAACTCGGGCATACTGGGCACCGAAGGCTGGATCGCTCCCGAAATGCTGGAGAACATTCCTGGCAGCAAACCGGTGAGCCTCGCACGTTTCTACCAAATCACATTTGTTTCTCCCGGGACATCTGACCGCTTCTCACAACTTCCTAGACCGTCGCTGTGGACATCTTCTCAGCCGGCTGCGTCTTCTACTACGTTATCAGCATGGGTAACCACCCGTTTGGCGAGACTTTTATGCGGCAAATGAACATCCTCCATGGGAAATATTCACTCTCACAATTCATGGATAGTATACATGGTGAGGATGGATGCTGTGTGCATACGTCAATTGCTTTGGTCCCGTTTTTGACGAATCTAAAAGAATTTTACCACATGCATTCTTCCATTGCACCTTTTTCTCAGCCTATAAAAAAAGTGTTTAAAATGACCACACACTTTAACAATACTTCTTCTTTTCCTTTCGGCTTTTCCCTTCAGGGGTCGCCACAGCGAATCAGTGTCCTCCATCTATCCCGGTTTTGTGCATCCTCTTCTCTCACACCAGCTACCTTCATGTCCTCTTTGACCACATCCATAAACCCCCTCTTCGGTCTTCCTCTCGGTCTCCTGCCTGGCAGTTCAAGGCTCAGCATCCTTCTCCCGATATAGTCACTCTCTCTCCAAACCATCTCAGTCTGGTCTCTGAATTTCTCTCCAAAGCCTCTGATAGTAGTTGTCCCTCTAATGTACTCATTCCTGATCCTATCCAACCTGATCACTCCCAAAGAAAACCTCAACATCTTCAGCTCTGCTACCTCCAGTCCAACCATCATGGCTGGTCTTATACATTTTTCCTTTCATCCTAGCTGAAACCCTTCTATCACACATCACACATTTTTCTCCAGTCGCTCCAGCCTGCCTGGACACGCTTCTTCACCTCTTTCCCACACTCTCCATTGCTCTGGACAGTTGACCCCAAGTACTTAAAATCCCCCACCTTCTTTATCTCATCTCCCTGTAGCATCACTCTTGCACTTGGATCCCTCTCATTCACACACATATATTCCGTATTGCTGCGACTGATCTCCTCTCCTTTCCAGGGCATATCTCCACATCTCTAGTTTCTCCACCACCTGCTCCCTGTTCTCGCTACAGATCACAATGTCATCTGCAAACATCATGGTCCAAGGAGATTCTTGTCTGTCAGCCTGTCCATCACCATAGCAAATAAGAAGGGGCTCAGAGCGTTCCACCTGCACCTTGAATTCCTCCGTCACACCGACAGCACACCTCACAACTGTCTTATAGTCATGATACATGTCTTGCACCGCTCTGACATACTTTTGTGTCACTCCAGACTTCCTCATGCAAAACCACGACTCTTCTCTTGGCACCCTGTCGTACGCTTTCTCCAGATCTACAAAGACACAATGCAATTCCTTCTGACCTTCTCTGTACTTCTCTATCAGCATTCTTAAAGCAAACACTGCATCTATCGTACTCTTTTTTGGCATGAAGCCATACTGCTGCTACACAATTTGACAATACAATACATCCTAATTTATATAGCACTTTCACAACAGCTTTAGCTGTAACAAAGCGTTTCACATAATAGTCAACACAAAGGAAAATAATAAACATAAAAACATGGACAGTTGTGCAATATAATGACTTTCCCTGTGTACTCTGTGATGTATGAATACAAGACAAACACTATTACGTGAAGCAGTTCTAGATGAAAGAGGAGAAAATGAAAGCCTCCCTTTCACCGGTGGATCAGAGACGTCATGGTTAACGTTACACTCCACTATATTATCCTGACATGTAATAGAAATGTTATTTGTGTGTCTGTATTATACTGCTTTACGTGTGCACACTCTGGGTGGCACGATGTCCATTTTGAGACCAAAACTGTTGTATTCCTCAGATTATGTATATTTATCATAATTGTATGTTTTTTTAGGAAATACAGTTCATCCTCCATCTAGGGGGTTATGTTTCATACCTACCCCACAATAAGTGAAATCAGCCATTTCGAAATAACCTAGAGGCATATTTTCAGAACATTTATCATACTTATTTTGTTTTTAAAAATGTCTTTCAACACTACAGTAAACGATAAACATGTTGAAACCCATATTGAAAGTGAAAGCAATGGCTAAAACACAAAAGAGCCCGGATTAAAGGAACTAAACGATGTTTACATTTTATCAATAAATTAAAAACGAAGGAAGTTGGGAGATTTTAAAGCTTCAAAAAGTAAGTAAAACAGCAGCGCGTCACAAAATTAGAACGTTGTGTACAACCGTTATCGATCTCACTGCGCTTCAGTAAAAAAAATCCTACATAAAAATCATGTCATCGCACAATATAAAAAATACAATGTCCAAAGATGTCACTTTCTGTAGCCATAAAAAAACTGAATTACCGCAAACGACATTCAATAAAATACACTACAGCACTTCCTATTTTATTCTTTTTTTTTAAATGTAGACTCTTACCAAATGACTGCAGTGCTCCCTCGTGGTCAGCACCGGAATCACATCCATTAAAAATAAACGGCTAAGTGGTGTACTTAATATTTGACCCTGAGACTCAAATCAGACTCAAATTTGCATACAAGGCACTGGCAGCCAATCAGAAGCCTGTTTTGTGCTTCGGACTACACCGTGACTGAAAGGTGTACTTGAGAGTTTGAAAGCCGCTTAGAAAGAACAGTCCACGTGGCTTGTATCGATTTGCTTGTAACTTTTGCTTTATTGAATAAAACAAATGTTTGATTTGAAAAAAATAAATAATTCCCCTTGAAGAAGTTGTCGGCCACCCGGGGCGAGACGTTTTGAAAGTTGTACGCCCGATGTAAAAGTTGTACGCCCCGGGCCTCGGGGCCAGGCGTTATTTCAAACACTGCCATAGGAAACCATTAAAATGAGAATAATCCGTTCCCAGGTCCCCAAAAAACATAATTTTCTACTTTACAATTTTCTAAGCCTTAAAACTACACAAAATATACCTCATTTTATGTATAATAAATGTGCTATGGTATTATAATTAAAGAAATAAACTGGACTGTATAATAATGTATAATTTGTGATGGTCGTTGATGGCTTGATGGAATGGCATGTGCCGGTTTCATCAGCATTAAATACTTGATGAGGAACGTAACCTTCTTCTTTCACCATCTTGAGGAATGATCCCTTGGAGGTGCTTTCTCTGTGATAATTTTATCTAGTTCCTCATCAATTGTGTTCTGTTTAGCTTTTTGCATCAAGTGTACAGATGGCTTGTGCGGGTTATTTGTGGATTGATGGGATATTTTAATCTTCCAGTCTACACTCTGCTTTTGAGCTATCAAAGTTCAAACGAGTCCAAATTTCAGTTTTCGATCCATTTTCTCACCATTTCACTTTTGTTTTTTTTCCACTTTTGTTTTTTTGTTTCAAGCTCTGTCGTCTCCTTTTCGTGTGTGTTTCTATTCTCACTCTCTGTCTGTCGTCTGCCTGTCTCTTTGATGTTTAGTAATCCCCCCCACACTGCTGCGTTTTTGACCAATCACGTGGCTTTAACCAAAGATGCGATTTTGTTTTTGGGAGAAGGCCTTATTCTCTGTCTATTACCCCCAACCCCTCACTGCTGCGTTCTTGACCAATCACGTGCTTTAACCAAAGACTGGGGGCGGGGAATAGAGGACAAAACAGTCAGCCACCATTTTCTTGTTTAGAGAACGGGCTCGTTCGCAAATGACACATCACTCATTGTGGCAGCTCTGTGTGTATCCCGAAAAATAGTTTGTATGCCAAGGGAAAATTTTCATAAATGTAACGTTCGTAAACCGAAAAGTTCGTAAGCCAAGGGGTTCGTAAACCGAGGTATCACTGTAATTAGTTTTGTGAAATCATCATCATAGCATATTTTTGTAACCCTCATTGTCATCCGTTGGACAGTTATGCAATTCCAGTGACTAACCTCCAGCAATGTTATACCTCATCAGAAGACGTTGTGGCTGAGGATTTGATTAAGCAGATGATCAGCACAGACCCGGAATCTCGTCCCTCGTCCGCCTGCGTCCTCAAGCATCCGTTCTTCTGGAGCCACGAGAAACAGCTGCTCTTCTTCCAAGTCAGTTGCTTCACCTTCTCACTCTATGTCGAAAAACTCTGCGCTGTCGAGTTGACTCATTTCTGAAAACCAACAGCATGTGGAAGCTGGAAACTGGCTCATGGTCAGTCAAGTCACTAAAGTCAATAAATTGATTATATTATTATTTTGAATTTTCATATTTCCTCTTTTTGGATTTTACAAAATCGCTCAGCCCAACTACTTACCCAAGTAACTACTGTATTTGACTGGAGTCATAGTATAAAATAAAAGTATGCTTAGTACTCGGTTACAAGAGTACTACTGCAACCTCCTTTGAGCACAATAAAAATGTATGGATTGTGTTTTCAGTTATTTGCTGTGTATGTGTGTGTTTTCACGCAGGATGTGAGCGACCGTATCGAGAATGAACCAGCCGATAGTGAGATTTTGATGAACCTTGAGAGCGAGCATGAAGCGGTGGTCCGGCGCAACTGGAGGTTGCACATCTCGACCCCCCTGGTGATGAGTAAGATACGCATCCATATACAAGGATGCAAAGTTGAACGACTTTGAATTAAATGAAGGATGTGATGGTTGTTTGTTCGAAGTATGTATTTTCTGTAGCATGGGTTCATGATTACAATACACTACAAACCATCGAGACACTCCTCTACTTACTGGCATTCGGCATTCGAACAACGGTACATATGAACATTTTGTAGTAACATGTAGTGTTTCTTCCAGTTGTACACGTACATATCTTTTTCCAGCATATATTTTCCTAAATGTTTGTTTTAATACAAACCAATACATGTTACTTATACAACGGTGAGAAGGTTTCTTCAGCCGTCATCTGTACTTTTTTGAAGGTGTCGGACGTTTCGTCAGCGAACTAAAGTGACTACTTTACTTTACTTTTCACTTTAGTTCGTTGACGAAGCCTCTTGGATAGGAGGCGAAATGTCCGAAACCTTCAAATTTGTACAGATGACGGCTGAAGAAACCTTCTCATCGATGGACCACTCCTGTACGACTGAGAGCTTACACAGAAACATAAGTGAATATAATTGTTCTGTCTGCCACGTGGGTCGTTAAAAAAATGATTTTTGGATCATAATCCTTCTTTTCCATGTCCCCTGGGCAGACTTAAGGCGTTTCAGGACGTACAAAGTAAACTCAGTGCAAGAACTGCTGAGGGCCATGAGGAATAAGGTCACCCTGCTTGCTCCCCCCCCGCACATCCTCTGTGTTTTTTATCTTTATTTTTATTTTTTGCTTTTATTTTTATTTATAATCATACATTCAATTTATAAGCACCTTTCAAAACTCTCAAGGACACTGCAGTCACAGGATAAGAACAAAATGTGTTTCTGCGGGTGTTATATTTTATGTATTTATTTTTATGTTTATTGTTATTGTTATGTTTATTTTGTTATGTATTCATTTCTTTCTTTATATATTTTTATTTAGTTATACTTTTTTATTTGTATTTGTATTTTTATCTATCTATCTATCTATCTATCTATCTATCTATCTATCTATCTATCTATCTATCTATCTATCTATCTATCTATCTATCTATCTATCTATCTATCTATCTATCTATCTATCTATCTATCTGTCTGTCTGTCTGTCTGTCTGTCTGTCTGTCTGTCTGTCTGTCTGTCTATCTATCTTTTATTTTTTATTTTGTATTTTGTATTTTGTATTTATTTCTTATTTTGTTGGTTAATGAATTTATTTATTTATTTATTTATTTATTATTTTTTTGTTATTTATTTATTATTTATTTATTATTTATTGCTTGCTTGCTTGCTTGTTGTTTTGCAGAAGGCTCACTACCACGAGCTGCCGCCGGCAGTGCAGTACACCCTGGGCGAGCTGCCCGACGGCTTCGTATGCTACTTCACCACCCGCTTCCCCAAATTACTTATGCACGCCTACCACGCGCTGCAGGGTTGTGCCCACGAGAGACTGTTTCAATCTTACTACATGCCCCCCGGCGCCAAGTAGCAGCGACACCCATGTCACTCCTTTCACATGATTGCTTTTGGAAAGCTTCCACAATTTTTAGATACACCTGAACATACCTTGACTTGGTTTATGTATTTATGATTATTATTTTTTAACAGCTATGAGAGAGGATGTTCACAAGTGCTTTGTCATATGTCGAGTTACATCTCAAAAAGGAATTGATTACTTTTGTGGTTTTAAAAAAATAATTTTTGTATGAATTGCACTTGTTGCAGCAACCAGCCCGAGGTCTTTTGAGAAACAAAAAACTCACGTATTCCCGAAGGTAGCAACACTGACTGACAAAACATGTCTCCATTGATAACGACTTTGGTTGACATGATATCTTTTTACTCTTCAACCTACTGATGTTTACTCCTGTATTTTTTTAAACGCAAAGCTGTTTTCAGAATGAACTTGTTCTTACTGCACACGAACAATTTGCTCTACTGTAGAACCAATGTTGAGGGATTTCCTTATTTTCTAAATTAAATTTCTACTTTGATGAATGGTATTGATGTCTTTTCTTTTGTAAACTAAAATAGAGAAAATTGTCACTTTTATTCCTGTATTTTATTTCATCCAACTACCGGAAAGATCCATAAAATGTGAATCCGGAAACATTTTGATTTTTTTTTTTTTTTTGATGAAGAGTTTTCTTGGTTCCTTTTTTTCAAGGGACAATTTGCCAACCAAATGAAGTCACTTCGTGAGCGTTAAACAGACAATCCATTGTCTTTGTGTTCTTTTTCTTTGTTTTTATGAACGTTTTGGCATTGCCGTTCATTATCCACGTGACTTCATCCAGAGCATATCACATACACACCCTTAATTATTTTTATTACACACCAAGAGGCTAGCTCATGGAATAAAACCGTTCCACTCGGTGTTTGTTTGAACTGTAAATCCAATATAAATATTGTTTATGGTCGAAAACGGAGAGGCTTGAAAACCTCTCAACATGTCAAGCCATTTTTCATGATTTCTGGAGGTCCGCTTTTATTTTTATTTTACATGTTACAGTACTCCCCGTTGACCAACAGGGGGAAATGTCTCACACTCGTAGTAGAAACAGGAGGGACATTTAATGGCCAAATCGTTTGTTAAAGAGCTTTCGAGATTTTTTTTTAATTAAATTGCTTCGGTGGCCATTTAGCTCGTGAGTGAGTCTATATTGACTAATTAAACAAAATCAACAGTGGCTCCAGTCAAAATGTACCACGGGGAGACATCTTAACCATATTAATAAGGTGAGTCGCCTGTACAAACGTGAAAAATGCACCGGTTTAGCGTTTTACTGAAATATTTGAAATTAATTACCTTGAAGCCATACTACGATGCTGTATGCAATGTGCAGTCATGCGGACACAAACGTAAAAAATGTATGTAAGTCAGTAAAATGCACAACACAGTTTGTTTTTAATTGAACGTACACCTGTGAATACTATCATCTGTCGAAATGTTTCTTGTTGTTAATAAAACCGCAGCTTTCGTCAATGGCGTATATTAGCTTGTTAGCATTTAGCTAAAACGACTTTCGGGAGGCAAATCCATTGTTTTAAAAACATGTTTGATTCTTTGTTTCATGCTTACTTTGAACCGTAAACTTAAAGGACAACCGACGTCACTTTTTTGTTTCTTAACTGACATCAGAAAAACGTTTTATAGCATCTAAAATACCCAAAACACGCAGTATGATATTTTTTATTCAAATGCAAAACACCAATAAAAATGACTTAAAGTGTCCAAAATCTGCAAAAAAATTGAACTGGGAATTGGGCATTTTCAGAAAGTCCCGCGCCCAGTTCGTGACGTCACACCAAGACGTCTTGCATTGCTAGTGAATCAAAACAATGGCTTCAGATTCAGAGAATATGCTTTCTTGTTACACCTCCAGTTATGAATATGATTCAAATAGTTCTGAAGCCTCCGTTTCCACAGGCTGATAAATTCCTTATATGGAGCTTGGACACCCTCTTCTGGCTTTTGGGTGCAACACAAGGTTTTCAGACCAAAAAATACAGCAAAATACATTGACGTGATGGAAGGACTGCTACAACGTGTCTTTTTTGGTCAGGGGCGTTCCTTCAGTGACGTCACGTACGGACTCGTCACCAACTCAAAAACAAGACTTCCTGAATGTTGAGCGCGAGTCTTAAAATGTAAAATATAGCTATATGCGGTGGAATCTTGTTAAAATACGCTCAGTAGAAGTCGTTTAAAGTCATTTTACAAATTATGGACACAACTTGTCCGGAGACGTCGGTTGTCCTTTAAATTGGCGCATCTCAACGCACCATCAATGTTATTTGATTCAAGTGGGATGAAGAATATTCAGCACTTTGTATGCGGCGTTGGCTGTTTTAAAATGCTCTGTAAATAAAATTGAATCAAGTTGAGAAAATTAAATGTGCTCATATTTTGGATAGTTGGTGCCCAAAAATACTGCGCGTGTACTGTACACCTAAAGTACAAAATGTCCTGCCTGAATGAACGCCTTTCCATGTATTTCGTAAGCCACTGGGGATTTTAGTTTACGTTGCTTTATTTCTGCACTCGCCTCCTTGTGTGTGTGTGTGTGTGTGTGTGTGTGTGTGTGTGTGTGTGTGTGTGTGTGTGTGTGTGTGTGTGTGTGTGTGTACTAGAGGAAAGTGAATCCACATTCACTCTTTGAGACACGAAACAGGAAGTGGGCTCCTCAGAGGAAACTTAACCCCCTACATACAAACCATCTCCACTCCCCTTTTGGGTACTTTTACTTGTCTTCCGACCTTTGTACCCCTCACTCCCTCCCCATCACTCATCTTTTCTTCTTTACTGTTTATCCTTCTTTCCAGCAGACGTGGTTACAGTCTCCCTATCTTATTTTCTCCTCACGCCTTTTATGAATTAAGGTCGTTTGTGCTCTTATTTGAGCTGCCGCAAAAAAAAAATACATAAAAACAATAACAAATTGTTTTGTTACCCTTAATTCGAGGTATAAGGCCGAGCCCGACCCAAATTGTCTACCCTTAATATTACTGAATAGCCATTGGGGCAGTCGAAGACAAATGGATGAACTGTTTGTTGAGGCGTCAAATACTAGCTCCGACAGTAGCCAATGGTAGAGGTAAGATCGGGCCCAAAAAAATCTGACCCAACGGTATTAAAGCCCGACCCTAGCCCAAGCAAGCAACTTAATTTGCAAGCCCGAGCCTGAAGCAAACTCAAAATTTCACGTTTTTTTTATGAGGACGTGGGAGGATTTTTAATATGATGCTCCTGTTGTGTTTATTATTGTGCTTGTGTTGACTATTATGTGAAGCGCTTTGTTACAGCTGCAGCTGTTGTGAAAGCACGACATAAATAGTATTGTATAACAAATGAAAGCCTTTTAAACACAATTAAACGAGACTGTATAAACATTTACATCTTTTATATTTCGGTGGAGGTTACATTTACCAACTATTTTCTATCATTGATGGAGTTTTTTTAAGAGTTGACAGGAAAATTTAAGGTTGTCCGTCATTTTGACCGGTTGTGCCATAAACCACATAAGCAACAGTGCGTCCTTAAAGGACAACCGACGCCTCCGGACAAGTTGTGTCCATAATTTGTAAAATCACTTCAAATGACTTCTACTGAGCGTAGTTTACAAAGACTCCATGACAGATAGCTATATTTTACGGTTTAAGACTCGCGCTGAATATTCTGGAAGTCTTGTTTGCGAGTTGATGACGATGCCTGACGTGACGTCACGTCTGGAACCCCCTTGACCGAGAAAGCGACACACAATGCATTTTGGGTACTTTGTTTGGTCTGAAAACTTCGTGTTGATCCGTGTTGATGGCGAAATTAGAAGGAAACCACAAATAACGCAATGGTGAATCGTTGTGTGTTGCACCAAGACTACTATTTGATACTAGTTGACACAAATTCCTAGCAGACAAATCAGCCCATTTCCAACAGAGCTTGGGCGCCATCTTCTGCATTTTCTGGATGCTACATTACTGTTATTGACGGCTCAAATATATATGGGAGGACTTCTTAAATCGATTACAAACATATATGTTTTCCTCTTCAGAACTATTTGAATCATATTCATAACTGGATGAGTAACAAGAAAACATCTTCTCCGAATCTGAAGCCATTGTTTTGATCCTCGAGCAAGGCAAGACAACCTGGCGTGACGTCACGAACAAGGGGGCGGGACCTTCTGAAACTCGCCATCCCGAGGTCATTTTGAAGTAGTTTTGGGACACATTAACTCATTTTTATTGGCTCTTTGCATTTGAATAAAAATAACAGCCTGCGTGTTTTGGGTATTTTAGATGCTATAAAATGTTTTTCTGATGTCAGTTAGGAAACAAAAAAATGGTGTTGGTTGTCCTTTAAGAAGCGCGGCACTTTAAGACAGAGAGAGAAGTAAGAACACAGAGATACAAAAAATTCTACATAAATAAATTAGAAAAATAAACAAAGAATAACATTTTCTTGATAACAAGTCTTCCTTAGTTTACTATCCACACATCGTTTTAATATACAGTGAAACCTCGGTTTACGAACTCCTTAGCGTACGAACTTTACGAACGTTACATTGATGAAAATTTTCCCTTGACAGACGAACTATTTTTCGGGATACACACAGAGCTGCTACAATGAGTGATGTGTCGTTCGCGAACGAGCCCGTTCTCCTAACAAGAAAATGGTGGCCACTGTTTTTGTCCTCTATTCCCCGCCCCCAGTCTTCGGTTAAAGCCACGTGATTGGTCAAGAACGCAGCAGTGGGGGATCGGGTTACACACAGAGAGAGAGTGAGGCCGTTCTCCAAAAAACAAAATGGCCTCTTCGGTTAAAACCACGTGATTGATCAAGAACCCTGCAGTGGGGGGGAAGGAGAGTCACGTTCCATAAGGACTGATGGTAACTTAACCTCTGGTGCTGTTTGGTCGTGTGCTTCCGCCGAAGATCACTCCGCCAGCCGTGGTGGGTGTGTATTATGAAAATAGTGCTTATTATAAGGTTTAATTTTCATAAATTTGACATTTGTAAGACAAAAAGTTTGTAAGTTGAGGTGTTTGTAAGTTGAGGTCTCACTGTAATGAGTATTTAATTTTATGTATATTATTTTAGTTCGTTCGTTTTTAAAATGTAATTCTAAATTTGAAGATTATGGTGATTATAAATAATACAAACTAAAACGTATTAAAAAATGTTCTCGCTCATAACCATCGACAGTGGACGTATATCCGGTCACAACCGCCAAATTGCGCACGATTTCTTGAATTTTTCGACCCCCAGGTAGGCCAACTGTGGATAAATATAAAAAAAGAAAAGTGTCTGAAGAAAACAGAACGTTAAATGATACGTGGGCAGATTCGTTCGCCTTCACTGCTGACGAGACGGGTTTACCGGTATGCTTAATATGTAATGAGAAGTTAGCAAACACCAAAAAGTCAAATGTCGCAAGACATTTTCAGAACAAACACACAGCATATGCTCAAAAATATCCGGATGGAGATGAGAGAAAAAGAGCCGTTTCGGAACTGATGCGGAAGGCTGATCAGAGCAAAAATCATTTTATGAAGTGGATGAAATCTACAAATTCAGCTACATATGCTAGTTTTGTGGCCGCTCAGGAAATAGTCAGGCACGGGAAGTCATTCACAGATGGAGAATATATAAAAGAATCATTCATTAAGATGTCTGAACATCTATTCACAGACTTTAAAAACAAGAGTGAAATGGTGCAGAAAATCAGGGATATGCCCCTCTCTGCCTCGCTCATTAAAAACGGACATCGCTCACGCCTGACAGACGACAGCTTACAGTCCTGTGTGAAGATGAAGTTAACGTCATACAGCCCTGATGTGCAGAGGCTGTGCGCTGAGGTGCAGGAGCAGAAATCACATTAACCAGGTGATAAATATTGTATTTGCCATTTTGCAAATATTCTTTTTTTTTTCTTCAAATAGACATTGAGTATTATATTTGAAAATAATCTTTAACCCAACGTCTTTTTTTTCGGAGTTTAAAATGTTTTTGTTGCGTGCAGAAATGTAATTTCGCTTCTCTGTAACAGTTCATTGATTCATAAATGCAACACACTATAGTTTGTTTATGCACATATCAAGGTAAAAAACGATGATGCAGTGTTGTCTTCATTTTAAATGTCAAAAGGATTTTGTGGCTCCCAGTGTTTTCTTTTCTGTGGGAAATGGGTCCAAATGGCTCTTTGAGTCGTAAAGGTTGCCGACCCCTGCCCTAGGTGCTGATCTCCCTTTGAGAGCACATTCCTGACGGTGACGCCCTCTTGCTGTTAGCTCCACACACAAACTCACAAACAAATGAAGAGTTAAACAGCCACTGGGTAAACAAGTGACAGTTTATTTCACCCCCAAAACACAAAGCCAACAAAGGCACAGAGAAAGAAAAATAAAACTGAAAGTCAAAACGAGGGAATGACACCAAGACGTTAGCATATTCTGTCCTCTGTCCTGTTTTCCATCCTTTTTTTCCCTTCATGCCACAGTTTGTCATTTGTTGTTGTCTCAGCAATGTATCCAGTGCTGTGACGATATTTATTTACAATTCTATTTAAAAAAAAGAAAAAAGAATGGTGTGCCAAGTGGGTTAGTTGTGCATTTACAGTGCTGCAGTTACAGAGTGGTATAGATTTTTTTTGTCCACACATACACACACACACACACAGTGGCAGACTTGTGTATACTCGGGTATATACTACAAGAAATATGAGGGTATTGTTTCAATTCCAAACAAACATAAATTATAGCATTGTAACACTGCACCGTATTAAAAACGTGGAAGTGCTCATTAACTGTTTGGAACAGGCAGTGTGGGCACTTTTTTTTCTTAGGAGAGGCCATACGAAATGGATGACATGTTTTCTTATTATTTATTAGGATGACGTGTCCGTATCAATGTTTTCATTTGAGGAGTCGTACGGGTAGTTTGGATTTAGGGATGTTTTTGATCAACCAGTTCCAACCCTCGATCGATCTGATACTTCAACAAAATGCAGGAAATGTAGGAAAAAAGAGCATCTGAATTCTATCTTTTTTTTTAACTTGAGTAAAAATATCAAGAAAACATGACTTTTTAACTCATTCACTGCCATTAACGAATTTATTCGGGAATTGAAAAGCATGACGTGGAAGCGCCATTCCCGAATTTGTTCGGGTTTTGGTTTTTCTTGCCTATAAAGTGCCGGTCAGACCTCTGGCAATGTTTTCCTTCCCACGAGGGGGCAGCTTTTGTCTTTTGTACAGCCGCCCCCATTTCAAGCGCAGATAACTCCAGACTCATCTAACTTAGGAATTAACCCTTTGTTACGGCTTCAGCCCTATATAAATCAATATATATGTCTTATATTTTGTATAGCCGGCCCTATTTCAAGCTCAGATGGCTGCCGCTGCTCGCCCACAGAAAAAATATCCTGTGACTGTAGTGTCCTTGCGAGTTTTGAACGGCGCTTATAAATGAAATATAATATTATTATTATATAACTTAGAAATTAACTCTTTGTTACAGCTTCAACTGTTGTTAAAGCGCTATATAAATCAATATGTATCTATTGTATTGTATTTTGTACAGCCACCCCCATTTCAAGCTCAGATAACTTCAAACCCATATCACTTAGGAATTAACAATTTTTTTCTGATGAAAAAAGAGAGTCTAAGGTTTGTTACGCTGAATGTAATGTTTATGTTGTCTTAAAACTCAATATTCTGTGGGTCCTGCAACTTGAGTGAAACAAAACCCTGGCACTGGAGTGGACACTTTTTTGGACATCGTCTGGCAGTGAATGAGTTAAAAATAATAATAATCATCCTGAAAATAATAATTATTGTATTTATCAACGTCATTCAGCCTGACTCACTCGTGACGTGTGATGGTTTTCCCCTCCTCCACTTTTTGACATCTATGTACACTGATAGGACAACTTGGGCATACAGTGAGGACAAATCAATGTTACTAGTGAGGTAAATTTGCAGTACTTACAGGAACTGCTGTCGTACTACGAGTGAAGCACTAGTTAGGTGGTAGAATCCCAAATCACTTTTAGTACTACTCACACATAGTTTGGCCCACTAGTATGCACGATTCGCCGGATAAATAAACAAACCCACACGAGATCAAGATCATCATCTCTAATCTGTCTCCGAGTTCACCAACAGGACACTTTGAGCAAGATCATCACATCACATGGCGTATGACCTCAATGGGCACAAATCCTGCGTCATGCGGACACCCCCCCCCCTTCCTCCATCCCATTTCGTCTCCTGACTTTGATTTAGTGACTGTGTTGTCAGCAGTCCTTTAGAGATCCATTAAAAACACACACACGCACACTTTGAGTGCTTGTGTTGTTCAAAAGGCAAACAAATGTGACTTCAATACATGCTGACTGATACTGTACACGTTGAAATGCATCAGCTGGTTTGGGTCACGACCCCACAGGTTGTGTTAGAACCACTCAGCGGGTCCGCCAGATTCCTTTGCAAGTCACTTTTAAAACAGTCCGGTCCCATCAGACCTCCACAGGTTACCCCTCCGTCCTCCCTCTGCCCCCTTAAGAGTCGAGAATGCTTTGAGCATTACTGCAGCATGATGTCCTTGAGGTTCTCTTGCAGGATGGTATCCTTGACGGCGTGGAAGACAAAACGGATATTTTCGGTATCCACGGCGGTGGTGAAGTGGTGGAACAGCGGCTTGCTTCGATTTCTTCGTTTGCGGCTGAACGACTGCACCAGGAACGCCTGCGGGAACAAGATACGGTGGAAAAAACAAGGGTGAGTCTGTTTTTTTGTCTAATCAACCCCACTTCCCCCTATATTAAAAATAACTCGACAATATTGTCCATTAAACGTCTGTGTAGGCTCTCAGTCGTACAGGAGCGGTCCAATCATGGAAAGGTTTCTTCATCTGTACTTCTTTGAAGGTGTCGGATGTTTTGCTCCTCATCCGAAAAGCTTTGTCAGCGAACTAAAGTTGTGCTGGTAACTTTGTCCCTATTTATATCCCTTATGGACAGAGGTGGCGGTGCCAGACCACTGCTCTGACAGGACCCTGCTCTAAGGTTGGGAGAGCAGTGGACAACTCCGGGAAGATAATCTAACGTTAATGTTCTATGGGGCAATCAGAAACAGGCATAGAACATTAGAGATAATCAGACGGAACAAAAGAAGTAATCAGATTATTTTCAGGGAGTAGTCCACTGCTCCTCCAACCTTAGAACAAGGACTTATCAGAGCAATGGTCAGGCACCGCCACCTCTGTCCATAAGTGATATATATATAGGGCCAGAGCTAGCAGTACAATTTTAGTTAGCTGACAAAGCTCTTCGGATGAGGAACGAACAGATCAAGGTAGGATTTTTATTAAACTTTTTTTGGTGTATTTTACAGGACAATAACTGTAATCGGGATCGATGATGAGGTGATACGAGAGCGAATGGGGCAATCAGGGCCAGTCATAGAACATAATCAGACAAAACAAAAGAAGTAATCAGATTAGCTTCAGGGAATTGTCCACTGCCCCCCCCCAACTTTAGAGCAGGGACCTATCATAGCAGAAGTCTGGTGGACAGTAGGGATATGGATCTATCTATCTATCTATCTATCTATCTATCTATCTATCTATCTATCTATCTATCTATCTATCTATCTATCTATCTATCTATCTATCTATCTATCTCTATATATATATATATATATATATATATATAGGGCCAGAGCTACCAACAATTTTTTTGTTCATTGACGAAACGTCTGACACCTTCAAAGAAGTACAGATGACGGCTGAAGAAACGATTGTCCATTGAAAAAACACATTCCACAGTGGCACCTAGATCGACTTTTAAGTTTTAAGCAATTTGGTGATGTCATTAAAAAAAAAGTCAATACATGTGCTCAACCCCCTTTTCCATCACATGATGGGACAATGCGATATTGTAAGGGGTGTCAGTACCTGCACATCCTCCAACCTGCGCGGCTCTCCCCTGAAGTCGGGGAAGTGCTTGCGGATATCAGCGGTCCGGATCTTGTCCACCAACAGGTCGGTTTTGTTGAGGAAGAGGATGATGGAGACATTAAGGAAGAGCTTGTTGTTGACGATGGTCTCAAAAATGTTCATGCTCTCCACCAAGCGGTTAGTGCGGCGGTCCTCCATCAGGACCTGCAAACAACGCGCAGCCGTTTTAGTTTCCAGATGACGTCACTGTGACGACACATGACTTAGGAATTAACTCTTTTTTTCCTGATGAAAGGAACGAGTCTTACGCTGCATTGAATGTATGTGTTGTCCTAAAACTCAACATTCTGTGGATCCTGCAATTTGAGTGAAAATGATAAAAACCCTGGCACTGGAGTGGACACATTTTTTCACGTCGTCTGGCAGTGAATGAGTTAAGATGACAGGGGGAAAAATGGCCAAAAATTGGCCACTCCTTTGGCCACAGGAGTGAACATTTTATCTATCTAGCTATGTAGCTAGCTAGCTAGCTCTCGAGATAGCTAGCTAGCTCTCGAGATAGGTATCTATTATTTTACAAACTCAAGACATAAAAGCTTAAATACAATTTGTATACGTATTTTAAAATTCATTAAAATCAATCGGATGATTAATCAGTCACTGGAATTTTATTCCACCTAATTTCTGAATTAGCTTGAAAAAAAGATATCTATTGGGCTCTTGTCATGAATATTTCATAATGTTCATACAAAGATTGGATGACATATGTCAGAATAACCTGCTTGGAAATCACCATCCGCTGCAACCTGATGTATTTCAATGGTCGTCAGTGCTACAAGGATTTTCATGATCCATGATCCGGCCAGGAAAACTTTTAAGAGTGGTGCTCGACTGCACTGAGATCAAGAAATCAGCCTTTGTCATATGACTACTTATTGGAAACGGAGGCACCGACAAAGACAGCCTTGTACTTCCCCAACCTCAGATTTCCTTTTTCAATTGTGTGGCTTTTTCGGAAAGGACACGCGGCGGAGATGAAGTAGCCCGCTATCTGTTTTCCGGCAGGGGGTGAGATCACGTGAGCTCGACTTCTGGTACCTGGTCATACTCGGAAGATGACACCATGAAGAGAATGGATGTGATTCCATCGAAGCACTGGAACCACTTCTGCCTCTGCGACCTCTGCCCACCCACATCCACCATCTTGAAGGGAATCTTTTTGATGACAAAATCGTGTTCGACGATTCCTTTGGTAGCCTTGCGGGCAAAAAGAATGTCCTGCCTGCTCGGGATGTAGCTCTGAGGGCAAAAAAAAAAAAAAAGGAAATTGGGATGAGTTATTCAGACAGCCAACCTTTTTAGTTGCCACGGCTAAACGTCAACGTGACTCACCAGCTGACCGATGCGTTCCAAGTTATCCAGGAAGTATTTCACTGACTCACTCTGCAGATGAGAGAGGGGGGGGGAAAATGCTTAAAGAACAACTGACACCATTTTTTCTTTCCTAACTGACATCAGAAAAATGTTTGATAGCATCTAAAATACCCAAAACACGCAGGCTGATATTTTTAGTCAAATGCAAAACACCAATAAAAATGAGTTAAAGTGTCCCAAAAGTACGTAAAAATGATCTCGGAGATGCCGAGTTTCAGAAGGTCCCGCCCCATTGTTCGTGATGTCACGCTTGGACATCTTGACTTGCTCGCGAATCAAAACAATGGCTTCAGATTCGGAGACGATGCTTTCTTGTTAACTCATCCAGTTATGAATATGATTCAAATAGTTGTGAAGACGACAGCATATATGTTTGCAATCGATTAAAGAAGTCCTCCCGTATCAATTCGAGCCGTCAAGACTCCAAGCTCCGATGGAAATGGACTGAATTGTCTGCTGGGAATTTGTGTCAACTAGTATCAAATAGTAGTCTTGGTGCAACACTCAACGATTCACCATCGCGTTATTTATGTGTTTTCCTTCTAATTTTGCCATCAACACGGATCAACACAAAGTTTTCAGACCAAACTAAGTACCCAAAATGCATTGTGTGTCGTCTTCTCGGTCAGGGGCATTCCTAACATGACGTCACCTCAGGAACATTCAGCGCGAGTCTTAAAACGTAAGATATAGCTATACGCTGTGGAATCTTTCTAAAATACACTCAGTAGAAGTCATTTGAAGTGATTTTACAAATTATGGACACAACTTGTCCGGAGGCGTCGGTTGTCCTTTAACGGCCGGAGTTGGTGTAAAAATGTTCTTGCTTTTGAAGGGAACTCATTTGGACAAAGGTGCCAAGACACGTGTCATACTCAACTATGGACCATGAACACTTGACCACTTCAAACCAAAAACAAACTGGAGTCTATCCCAAGCCATCTCGGCCTGGCAACCCTGAATTGGTTGCCAGCCAATCGCAGGAGACACAGAGATAAACACTCTCACACCTCCCACCTAGGGACAATTGAGAGTATTCAATCAGCCTGCCATGCATGTTCTTGGAATGTGGGAGGAAACCGGAGGACCCAGAAAAAACCCACACGGGCGCCGGCGAGAACATGGAAACACCACGCAGGGCGGCCGGACCGGGTCTTGAACTCACGACCTCTGCACTGTGAAGCCGGCGTGCCAACCACTCGACTACCGGGCCGCCACTGATAGAAACCAAATGCTACTAAATAAACAAAGAAAAAAACAAAATAAGTACAATAAATAAAATAAAAACAAGTAAATAGAAATGGAACCACAGATTCACACAAAGCATATATTTTTTAATTCGTTCATCTGTTAAAAAAGAAATTAAAAAATGCTGAATTCGCCCTACAAAAAAAAAAAAAAAAGATTTCCACGTGTCCGCTATAACGTCATTATCCTAAAACTGATTCTCTGCGGATGTCGCCACGCCAATCCGAGCCCAGTGTGTCTTTTTGTGTAACAAACGACAAGAAGCGTGTGATGTCAGCACCCGTTGACAATGAACAAAGCTGTTTTGAAGGTCGATCACGGGAGCGCATCTCAAAACATCGCCCTTTGTGCGCGCTAGTGTAGTTTTGAACAGATATCAAACCGGAGCGGATGACGAGATCAGACGGGAGTCAGAACTCTCTGGACCACTTCGTGTTGTCTTGTCATTGCGTTGACTGAACTGAAATCAGTACGAGATCAATGAGCAGTGATAATATTGATCGGGTTAATCAAAGACAGGACAGTTTTTGCCACCAGGCAGTCAGGAGACTCAACTCCCTCCCAGCCTTGCCCCTCCCCCTACCCCTTCCCACTGCCACACTCACCGAACTCTGAGTACTATTATCCTAAACTCTTTTTTTTACCTGCAAGACCTTACTTCAACCTTTTTTTGTTTGTTTTTGCATTACTCCACTACGTCACTTTACATACGACACCAACTCACTTTACATTCAGAAATTACATGTATTGTCTATCTTTTTTAGCCACATTTTAAGTGCCTTGCACGCTGGGTCCGAGAGGACATTAATTTCATCTATGCTGTATGTCATGCATATTAGCATATTTGACAATAAAGCTGACTTTGACAAAGCCATTTTACATATTATTTGTCTGTCTATCTGGCCGTCTGTTCACATAGCGATCTACCTAAACGTTGTTCCATTGTGTACATTATGGTTCTTCCAGGACAAAGTAGCCCATACCGCTTCCCCACTAATTCATGTTGTCATACAGGGTGACCCCCCCTACAACAAAAACAGGCCCCAACTCTGATTAGGCCCCGTTTCTTTGTGTTTTTTCCGAATTAAATGAAACTTTGGTCATATCTAGTTTATTATATTCAAAACATCACATCAAAACACGAGGCCTTTTTTTCTCCGCTCTACAGCATGTGTTCTAGATGGCCTCCGTTTACCTCCATCTATTTCTTGAGGCGCAGAACAAATTTGTAATGGCTCTCATCTCTTCCCTGATGGCTTTCTCGAGTTCTGTGATGTTTCTGGGTTTCCCTGCGAAGTCTCTGTTCTTAAAGGACAACCGACGTCTCCGGACAAGTTGTGTCCATAATTTGTAAAATGGCTTCAAATGACTTCTATTGAGCGTATTTTAATAAGATTCCACCGTATATAGCTATATTTTACGTTTTAAGACTCGTGCTGAATATTCAGGAAGTCTTGTTTTTGAGTTGGTGACGAGTCCGTACGTGACGTCACTAAAGGACCGCGCTTGACCGTAAAAAAGACGCATTGTAGCGGTCCTTCCATCACGTCAATGTATTTTGCTGGACTTGTTTGGTCTGGAGACCTCGTGTTGCACCGAAAAGCCGCCAGAAGGCCAGAAGAGGGCGTCCAAGCGCCATATAAGGAATTTATCAGCCTGTGGAAACGGAGGTGGCCATTTTGTGCCTCTTTTTTTGGGTGAGAGACTTTCTCTTAATGTTGCCTCAAAATGGCACGGAATAAATTCTTTAATCGATTGCAAACATGTATGCTTTCCTCTTCAGAACTATTTGAATCATATTCATAACTGGATGTGTAACAAGAAAGCATATTCTCCGAATCTGAAGCCATTGTTTTGATTCTGCAGCAATGCAAGACGTCTTGGCGTGACGTCACGAACTGGGGGCGGGACTTTCTGAAAATGCCCAATTCGCAGCTCATTTTTTTGCAGATTTTGGACACTTTAGGTCATTTTTATTGATGTTTTGCATTTGACTAAAAATATCCTACTGCGTGTTTTGGGTATTTTAGATGCTATCAAACGTTTTTCTGGTGTCAGTTAAAAAACAAAAAAGTGACGTTGGTTGTCCTTTAAGATAGCCTCAAAAACTGTCCCGAGATTGGCTGAAAGAGAACTTCGGAGGCCGAGTGATGAGTCTCAAGACTGATTTTGAGTGGGCACCGCATAGCCCAGACCTAAGGCCACCAGATTTTTTCTTAAGGACAGAGTCGATGCAGGGAAACCCAGAACCATCACGGAATTCAAGAAAGCCATCAGGGGAGGAGATGAGAGCCGATACCAATTCAGTCTGTAAGAACGTCATGGACAACTTCGTGCAGCGCCTCAAGAAATGCACGGAGATAAATGGAAGCCATCTAGAACATATGCTGTAGAACGGAGAACAAAGGCCAAAGACCCTATTGGTGTTTACAGCAGCTCCTGTATTTTGTTATTCTACTTCTTTCTTTCCTTTCCTCTTCCTTTCATAACTTTGCTGCTGTGTTACTTGCGGGTAGAGTGAACGCTGGCACGAATGGCTGCCGCTGCTCACCCGCACAAAAAAATCCTCTGACTGAAGGTGTCATTGAGAGTTTTGAAAGTTGCTTAGAAATCAAATGTATTATTATTATTGTTTTGATGTGATGTTTTGAATATACTGTAATAAACTAGTTATGACCAAAGTTTCATTTCATTCGGATAAAACACAAAGAAATTGGGCCCAATTAAAGTTGTGGCCACCCTGTATTATATGCCATCGAATATTCTTTGAGATGAAACTGAACATATCGTTGATCTTTGCGTTCTCAAACACACACACATGCACACACACACACATGCTACAGGAAACAGCTGTGCGTGTAAAAACAGTGACGAGAGACAAGGGGGATGGACTGACTCCGCCAACTGCGATACAAAGTCACTTAAAATGTGTTTTCCGGGCCCCATGAAGGAAAAAGATTCATTAAAGTGGAGATGTAGCGTTTTAAATGAATCAGTGTCACAGGCCCACACATGTTGAGCATCAAACCTTGGTGGGTTCAGGACACCGTGACCCCCATTGTTGAACTGCAATGTCACACAAGTAGAAAACACACAAAGCCCCAAAGATCCGATTGGCTAATGAGGAGGAGCTGGACGGGAGGGTCAGGGAGGGAGGTGGAGGACGGAAAAGGGGAATTCCTGGACATGTCACACACACACACCCACACACACATACTCAAACTCCCACAATCCATTGGACTTTCATCAGCAGAGATCCTGCATAACTCATTCACTGCCATTCCCAAATTTATTCAGTAATTGAAAAGCATGACGTGGAGCGCCATTCCCGAATTGGTTCGAGTTTTGTTTTTTCTTGTAGGGGGTGCGTTTCAAGCTTCGGTCAGACCTCTGGCAATGTTTTTCCCTCCCACGAGGGGGCAGCATTCACCTTTTTTCCATGTTATCGTTTTGTTACCACTTCAGCTGTTGTTAAAGCGCTATATAAATCAATATGTTTTGGATTTTATGTTTGGATGAATATGTATTTTGTACAGCTGCCCCCATTTCAAGTTCAGATAACTCCAGACTAATATAACTTGTGACTGTAAAGTGACCTTGAGAGTTTTGAAAGGCGCTTAGAAATCAAATGTATTATTATTATTATTATTAACCATTTTTTGCTGATCAAAGAAGATAGTCTAAGGCAGAGGTGTCAAAGTCATTTTTTGCCGCGGGCCGCATTGTAGTTATGGTTTCCTCTCGAGGGCCGTTATGAATTTGGGGAAGCCATTAGAATGTTTAATCCCCTCCATATATTACATATAGAGCGCACAACAAATTAATAAGTATTTTTTTTTTCAAATCTGAAGTCAAGAATAATGACTGTTATTGTGGTTTACATCCAAAAATATGACATTTTGGTTCGAATTTTAGCAAGCATCATGGAATTTCACAAGTTTGATATGCTTTCGCGGGCCGAGAAAAATGATGTGCCGGGCCGGATTTGGCCCTCGGGCCTTGTCTTTGATACCTGTGGTCTAAGGTTTCTTATGCTGCATTGAATGTTTATGTGGTCCCAAAAGTCAATATTCTGTGGGACCTGCAATTTGAGTGAAAATGACAACAACCCTGGCACTGGAGTGGACACATATTTGCACATCATCAGGCAGTGAATGAATTAATGATGCAGCGGAGACGTGAAAAGTATGATAGAACCTTTTCAGGGTCAGCGGTTACTAAGGTGGACAGTTGATCAGGTTATTTGTGTATGAAAGGATAAAAATCTAGTCGATGAAGTGAAACGTGAAGAGATGTTTGTCGATGAATATGAGAATACTGTAGAGAATACGTGTGAGTGTGTGTGCAGTTGGGTAGTGTGGGAACAACAATGACGTTTATGTTATAAAGGTGTTCATCCTTAGCAAAAATAAAAAGAAACCGTGAAATGGGGACCTCAGAGTGTGAACTTTGGATTGAATTTACCTTTATTAGTCTCGCAGTAGAGAAATGTATGTCTAACAGCGGCAAAATGATGAAAGGAAGAGGAAAGGAAAGAAAGAAGTAGAAAAACAAAATACAGGAGCTGCTGGAAAGGCAGCCACTCGCGGTGAAGTCAAAACAACAAAAAAAAACCCTACATAACAAATAATATAACAAAACAAAGACACAGAGTCATTCATTCTTCAGCACTTTGCTGTACCCTCTTTGTTAAATGAAGCAGTTCTAGATGAAAGAGGAGAGGATCAAAGTGTCCTTTGCACCAGTGGATCAGGGGTGAAAACCTAACATACGTATGTTGAAGCAAAGTCCGACTGTACCACTACCTCAGATATACTCCCGTACTAAACGTAAACACATTTTACGCCCATTACTTGACGAATCAATGGAACTTAGCCTCTATTATTCAGTTCAAGAATAGCAACCCTCCTCATTTAGAAGTGGACTGATTCCTGTCCGCCGATATTTTTTTCTGTCACGACGTCTACCCGTGAAAACATCAAAACTATTCCCACTAGAACCTCGCCGTATACATCCAACGTGTCCAAGGTTCCCGTACTGTACAGCGTGTACTCTACCCGTCTGTAAAGTTCGCTCTGAATTTGGCGTCATTCATTTTCCCACCGGCCCTAGTGCTTCTCGTCTTCCCATGTTTGTTTAAAACTGTGCCTCATGTCGCCGGGACAGGATACGTTGACACCGCAGCAGTAAACCATTATATGTGTGTGTGTGTGTGTTTGTGTGAGCGTACTCTGCCTTTGTACGTACATCTGTCCAAGGCGCTTTCAAAAACACAGTTGCGCAAGGCTCGCCGCAAAGACAACATTAGATATTTTGAGTCGCAACAGGACTTGATGTCAGCTTGGTCGCAGTATCAAACAGGGTGTTATCAGGGTGTGGTGAAAGGCCTGCCAGTAAACTAAATGCATACACTGGTTTGTCCCCCCACCGTCCTTCCGTCCTCTCCCTTGTCTTCTTTCTAAAAGTTCCCTTCACTCTTCTCCTCCCTCTCTGCGGTGTCTGCCTGTGGCTTAGGTCCAACCGAGCCTGGGAAAAGCCGACCAAAAAAAGTCTCTGCGGGAGAGAGGCAGTGTAGATAGTGTGGGGGTGGGTGTAATTCTTGGCGCACAATCATTATGACTTTAGAAATCCGTTGCAGACAGTATTGTCAATTCATTGTGTCAGGAAGCCGAGACAAAAAAAAAAACATGCCCTGACATGACCCTGACGATCTCCTGGTCATATCTTGGATTAGATAACGTTTAAAAATGCATAGGAACTTTGCAGCAACAGTGATAAGTTGTCTGTCGAGTGAGAACGTGGCCAACATGTGTCGGACATGGCCCCAAAATCAAATGTTTGACCTTCTCTGAAAAACGGTCACGGCTGCCAATCACGCATGCTCTGACCAGTTTGATGTTACATTTCAGAATCAGAATCATCTTTAAAGCCACGTACGTCTGTGTAAGCTCTCAGTCATACAGGAGTGGTCCATCGATGAAAAGGTTTCTTCTGCACTTCTTTGAAGGTGTCGGACACTTCTCATCCAAGAGGCTTCGTCAGCGAACTAAAGTTGTGTTGGTAACTTTGGACCTATATATACATATCTCTTATGGACAGAGGTGGCGGTGCTGCCAGACCACTGCTCTGATAGGACCCTGCTCTAAGATTGGTGGAGCAGTGGACAACTCCCTGAGGCTACACGGATTACTTCTTTATTGCCAAGTATGTAGCACACACAAGGAATTTGTCTCCGATTATCACCAGAGAAAAATTGCAAAGAGGCACTATACAGTTATATTTGGGTAACTGTTTAGAGAGTTATAGGCTTGAGGGAAGAAGCTGTTTAAATGTCTGCTGGATTTAGTGCACCTGGATCGGCAGCGCTTGCCTGATGGGAGTTGCTGGAAAAGGTGGTGAGCAGGGTGCGGAGGGTCCAGTCGGATTTTCCGCACCCTTGTTTCGATTCTTGCATAGTGCAAATCCTCAAGAGTCGGTAGGGCGGTGCCAATGCCGATTTTTTTCCGCCTAATTGTCTGAAGCGTGAACGAAACACGACACGGTTGCGATTCAACTGCCCCATTTTATTTTTATTAGTATTTTTTTTTTCCGTTGGGGAGTTTTTCAATGTTTCCACCGGAAGGCTAAACACCACTTTGATACAGAGTACAACCCAGCAACTCAAAAGGCTAATCTGTCGTTATTTAAAAAAAACGACCCCTTAAGGACAGATCACTGGCCCTGCAAAAGATTACAGGCAAAAAATAACCCATCGGCTTCAGCGGTTATAGCCAGACAGCCCTTGAGAGAATGTGGCACTGGACCAACTCCCCTCATCTTACCCCAGACTGTGGTGTCAGTCAAATGCGGAAGACAAATTTAATAAATACGTATGACATCTTCAATTCTTCATGAGAATTGTCACTGGAGTTACAGTGGTCATAGAGATTGGACTGTAACGCCACATTCAAGACTGGCAGTTAACAACGTTCCAAACGCTGTTTGAGTTTTGGTGACAAGAAAATTCTTATAATATATGTGATTTAATATATATGTGCGTCTCTAAAAAAAGAATTTCTGGTGATTAGCAACGGGTCTTTGCCGTGTGGTGGTGTTATTTTCTTTGTTGACAATCTAAACTTAATAATTTACTTTATTTTTTCAGAGTCGATCACAGCGATTACACACGTTAAGTCTCACGATTTGGTCGAGAATCCCTCGATTTTGACCACAATCCCCACAATAATTTGTAAGGGGAAACAAAATAAACAGTAAAAAACTAAATACATTTTTATACTAATTGAATGTATAAATACTATTTACTTCTAATTGATACATTTGTAACGCACACATTATTTTAACATGCACCAGAGTCACAAGTACAAAAATCTCCCGATTGACTTCTGAAACTGAACATGTATGCGATTAGCCGTGCTAGCTATCCAGCCACAGTGTGTGGGGAAAGCTAGCTTAGTGCCTAAAATTCCCCAGGTAGCGCTTGAGGAGCAAGGAAAGCAGGGAAGATGGGTGATTATTGTATTTTTTGTTTGTTTTTAAATGCCCTTTTTAAAGCAATTTCAGTGATTTATTTTTATATCAATAATATTTTTTAAATCTGTGTTGTCTTTGTTCCCTTATCTCACCGACTGTTGAATATATGAAAACGTAGCATATAGTCAACGAAAGCTATTGATTTAAAATTTGCAAGCAAAAACTTAATAATATGAGAAATAGTTTTCTTAAAAACAGGTATTTGAATGCTGCTAGTTAAAAAAAGATTGCTGGAGGCCAACTGCAGCACAGAGCCCATATCAGTGTGGCGCTCCAGATAAGCTGAGGCGGCGTGACATAAAGCTACTCGCAGGCGTCTCGCGCACGTACAGTTTGCAACAGCGACGCGGAAGTGACTGACCGTCTCACTCGAGATTGTCTCGTTGCTGATAGATGCGTAAGAAGGTCACATAAAGGATCAACTCACAGGGAAATAAAAAGTGCAGCGTTAGCTAAAACGGGCAGCCCGGTGGAGGTGAGAGAACAATACAGTCTGTGATCCTTCTGTGAAACTCAAACTTTTGCTTGCCGTTAAGCATCTGGCTGGTCCATCACAAGGATTTGTTGGCAGTGACAGTACCTTAACTTGCTGAGCAAAGTGCTTCTCCAGCTCTTCTGCCCCCCCCCCCCCATACAAACATAAAATGGCTCCTTTTCTTCCTCAGACATGAGAGGGGAGGAGAGACTGAGAGAAATGATTATCAGACTGGAAAAACAGTCTTCATTCTTAAGTAGATTTCTGTTTCTTTATCCTCTCCTTTGAACAGATGGATGATTCCAATGAGTTTGGGGAAGACCCGTTTCTGTTCCAGTATGATTGAAAGTAAGATCTCCAAAGAGAATCTTGGATATGTTTTGACAGATGGCGCGGAATTGATTGCGGATTAATTGCTTCTTGAAGATGAGTGCCTGGAAACCACTAGTTGAGGTTCATTCGGCCTCAAATTGTTTACTATCAAAAGACGAAAAAGCTTTCAATAGGTGCTTAACTCATTCACTGCCTGACGATGTGCAAATATGTGTCCACTCCAGTGCCAGGGTTTTTGTCATTGTCACTCAAATTCCAGGACCCACAGAATAGTGAGTTTTATGACTACATAAACATTCAATACAGCGTTAGAAACCTTAGACTCTCTTCTTTCATCAGAAAAAAAGAGTTCATTCTTAAATTATGTGTCTGGAGTTATCTGAACTTGAAATGAGGGTGGCTGTCTAAAATACAATGCTATACATATTGGTTGATATAGCGTTCTAACAACAGCTGAAGCTGGAACAAAACGCTAACATGGAAAAAAGGCAAATGCTACCCCCTTGTGGAAAAGAAAAAATACTGCCAGAGGTCATGGCCAGCGCTTTATCGGCACCCAAGCATCCATCCATCCATTTTCGGTACCGCTTATTCCTCAATAGGGTCGCGGGGGGTTCTGGAGCCAATCCCAGGTGTCAAAAAACAAAACCCAAACAAATTTGGGAATGGCGCCCTACGTTATATTTTCAATTCCTAAATACATTCGTGAATATCAGTGAATGAGTTAAATTTGGATGTGGTCCTTTAGATTTTTTTACTTTTTTAAAACCACAAACTTAAATTCAGCATAAATCTTTTTTTTTCAAATGTTTTATTTTGTCGCGAGCAGGGTTGTGAAGTTGTATCAGATTTGTATTTTATTTATGGTTAGATTTGATCCCCCCCCCCCGCCCCCGCCCGCCCGGTTAGATTGATTCGTTTTGACGGTGGGTTTGTTTGCGTGATATTAATGAACTAATTAATTATTAATCTTTAACTCATTCACTCCCAGACAATGTGCAAAAATTCTCCAGGTTTTTTGTCATTTTCACTCAAATTCCGGGACCCACAGAATATTGAGTTAGGATTACATAAACATTCAATGCAGCGTAAACCTGAGACTCTCTTCTTTCATCAGAAAAAAAGAGTTAATTCCCAAGTTATTGGATTAGATTGGATTTGCCTTTATTAGTCTCGCAGTGGAGAAATGTACATTTCACAGCAGCAAAGTGATGTTATAAAGTTAAATTAAATTTTCAATATCTGATTAAACGACTGATTAAGTCAAACAATTTAAAATTAATTAAATGACTTATTATGGGGATCCAAAAGTTAATAACAACAATAAGTATATGAAATACAGGCCGGTCAAATGTGTCTCGCATATTAACTCAGTCGCTGCCATTCCCGAATGTATTCAACAATTGAAAAGTGTGTCGTGGAGCGCCCTTCCCGGATTTGTTCGGGTTTTGTTTTTCTTCATGCTTGGATGCCGATAAAGCGCTGGTCAGACCTCTGGAAATGTTTTTCCCTTCCACGAGGGGGCAGCATTTGCCTTTTGTCCATGTTAGCGCTTTGTTACAGCTTCAGCTGTTGCTAAAGCTCTATATAAATCAATATGTATTGTATTTTGTACAGCTGCCCCCATTTCAAGCTCAGATAACTCCAGACCCATACAATTTAGGAATTGACTCTAAATGTTTCTAACGCTGTATTGAATGTTTATGTAATCCCAAAACTCAATATTCTGTGGGTCGATATGACAACTCGATGACCCCGCGCCTCCTCGTGACAGGCGGTGCTGCTGCCATAGACAGCAGATCGTTGCACGACTCACCAGCTGGAACTCGGAGCGCCTGGCGTAGGCCTGTTGGATGCTGGCGTCGGCCCACAGGGCGCTCAGTGCCATTACGTAGAGCTGGAAGTCGCCGGGCTCGACCCCCACGGCGCCGGCCCGTCCCTCCCACGACATCACCAGCATGCCTTGCTTTTCGTTCTCGCAGCATTGCCAGTTGATGCCAAGCTTGTCACGGGCGTCCACAAGTACGCGCATGCCCTAAGGGGACAACGGGAGTGGCACAATCAGGACGAGAGGAGCATAGATGAACAAACAATCGATTCAAAATTCCTTTCTTGAACATATTTGACCTTTTTTCCCAGTTCCAGAAGAAATCAGTGAATGGTTTTATATTTTTCTGGATTGCTAATTTAAACTAATTCACAGTTTTTCACTCAGTGGTGAGTGTGTCGACATCATAATGCAGCATTATTGGATTAAATTCCAGCTCTGGCCTTCTTATGTGGAGTTTGGAAGTTCTCCCCGGGCTTGCGTAGGTTTTCTCTGGGTACTGCGGTTTCCTCCCACTTTCAAAAAACACCCACAACAGGCTTAATACTGTAAATTGTACTGAGGTGTGAGTGTGAGCATAGATGGTTGTTTGTTTATGTGTGCCCTGCTATTAGCTGACAACCAGTTCAGGGTGTCCCCCGCCTACTGTCCAAAGACAACTGGGAAAGGCTCCAGCACCCTCTGCGATATCATGGATCAGAATGGACGAACTATTTTTGAAAAATAAAATATAAAAATAGTAAATTAAAGTAAATTGTGACACGGCTTCAGTGTTGCTAACTTGCCACATCAAGCGATAGTTTGTGTTAGCTTGATAATAACAAAAAATGCTACCTTAAATGAAAAGTGTATTTTTAATGTTTTTTTTACTTATTCACTGCCATTCACGAATTTATTCAGGAATTGAAAATATGACGTGGAGCGTCATTCCTGAATTTGTTCGGGTATTTGTTTTACTTACGGGGGTACCGATAACGCGCTGGTTAGACCTCTTGCAATGTTTTTCCCTTCCATGAGGGGGCAGCATTTGCTTTTTTTACAGCCGCCCGACTTACATCTCATATTACCTCAGGACCAATTAAGCTTGAAATGAACTTTTTTTTCTGATGAAAGAAGAGAGTCTATCGTGTTTTACGCTGCATTGAATGTTTATGTAGTCCTAAAACGCAATATTTTCTGGGTCCTGCAATTTGAGTGAAAATGACAAAAACCCTGGCACTGGAGTGGACACATTTTTGCACGTCTGGTAGTGAATAAGTTAATGATTAGAACCACCAAAGCACAACGCTTTTAGGCACAAGACAACACATTTCCCACAAATCATTCTTTTTGCCAGCATCAAACAATTCCTTATAAGAGCATTGGTGAGTAATATCCTGCTTCTCCAAATCTGTTGCCATTGTGCTGAATGCGCCTTGGTTCGTCCCTGCCTATGCCTTTCCTGTCTATTGTATTCAATAAAACCCCAAGATTTATCGTGTTTTTACATCAGTTAATCATCTGCGGGGATTAAAAAAATAACCTGCCATTTTTTAAAACAAAGTAAGAAATACAAAGTACAGTGAAACCTCGGTTTACAGAGCCCTTGGCTTACAAACTTTTCGGTTTACGAACATTACATTTATGAAATTTTTACCTTGGCATATGAACTTTACCTTGGCATACAAACTTTTTTCGTACACGAAGCTGCCTCAATGAGTGGTGTGTCGTTTGCGAACGAGCCCGTTCTTCTAACAACAAAATGGCAGCCAACTGTTTTTGACCTCTATTCCCCACCCAATCTTCGGTTAAAGCCATGTGATTGGTCAAGAACGCAGCAGTGAGGGGGGGGTGGTTTAAACATTAAAGAGACAGACAGACGACAGTGACAGAGTTTCAACTTTCAACTTTTCAACTGCAAGGTTAAAATCCCCATCAATCAGGCTCCACAAACAACCCGCACAAGCCATCTGTACACTTGATGCAAAAGGCTATCAACCCAGCTAAACAGAACACAATTGATGAGGAACTAGGTAAAATTATCACAGAAAAAGCACCCACAAGGGATTATTCCTCAAGATGGTGAAAGAAGGTTACGTTCCTCATCAAGTGTTTAATGCTGATGAAACCGGCCCCTCCATTCCATCAAGCCATCGACCATCACAAAGGTAAATAAAATGACTTTATTATACAGTACAGTTTATTTCTTTAATTATAATACCACAGCACATTGATTATACATATAAAATAAGGTATATTTTGTGTAGTTTTAAGGATTAGATAAAATTAGAAAGTAGAAAATTATTTTTTATGGGGACCGAGGAACGTATTATTCTCATTTTAATGGTTTCCTATGGGAAATTCATTTTTGGGATACACACTTTTCACCCTTACACACTGTCTGGGAACCAATTAAGTTCGTAAGCCACGGTATCACTGTACATTAAGCACATCTGTTTTTAAAATGTTAGGGATTGAAAGTGAAAAGTCATGAAAAAGTATTTGTACTTTTTTACATACCTCCACTGGAGTAGAAATTTTAACATGAAAGTCTTGTATTCAAGGTTACACTTCTAAGTTGACCTTTTACTTGAGAAGATACCCACTTGAGAAGTAAATCAAACATTGGCGCATTCATGTAGCCTTCTGAGTTTTTTTTTCCCCTCTTTGTGTGTGGGAGGTCTACTCAAAGGGATCAAACAAACCGACACAAACCCTTGGTGTGGTTGTCTTATCGTTAACAAGCAACCTTTTAATGAACACCATTTGGACGCCACAGCGCCTTGTAATTAACAGTGCCTATCTTGTTGCGACAGCGACATCAAATCAGACACTTTACTGGTGTCTAAATAAAACTGGTGGCGCAAAACAAGTTACTACTGATAGTTTTATGTAATAATCAAACAATAATTTAAATCAAGCCACATCGAGTGTTGCTCGCTGTTAGCATATTCTTCCAATTAGCATCTGACCATGTTTTTCGCACTTGACATATATATTATCCACTTTGAAGTTTTTGTTTCCCGTCTTCCAAGTAAATTACATCCAACTCATTCTCAACTCCACAGCAGGAAAATAAACTACTATATTAGTGAACACTTAATGAGGACGAGGAAAAAAAAACAAAATGGTGGAGAGAAAAGCAAGCAGTGGAGTAGCCAAGCTAATCGAGATGCTAATTTGAAATATTAGCAAAACACCAGAAATGTTGCTTTAGTGGTACAATGCACGTTTAACAGACCTTGCTGGATCTGTGTTATAACAAACTAAAACAAGCACCAACATCAAATTAGCATATCGATTAATAATTGTGATGAATAACGCGAGTGAAGAGTCTTCAGGACAACACTGCGCACAGCCTTTGACATGGACAAGGTATAGAACGTCTTTAAGATATTCAATCCTGTTTGGAACAACGTACAGTGAGACCTCAACTTACGAACTTAATTGGTTCCCAGACAGAGTGTGTAAGGCGAAAAGTGTGTATCTCAAAAAAAAAGATTCCGATAGGAAACCATTAAAATGAGAATAATCTGTTCCCAGGTTACCATAAAATATAGTTTTTAACTAAATAAGCCTTAAAACTACACACAACATACCTTATTCTATGTATAATAAATGTGCTATTGTATTGTAATGAAAGAAATACACTGCATTGTATCATAAAGTCACAAAGAGAGGCACATTACACGAGGACTGTAATTAAAGAAATAAACTGTGCTGTAAAATAAAGTATTTTTCAATTTCTTCGATTGCCCGAGACAGTCGCTTTGACAGCACGGAAACACCTTTTGCAACAGACACACCTTTGATGGCTTCTCTGTTACGGAGAATGGGAGCAATTGTTGACTTAGCATGGCCGTGCTCGGCCACTAAATCACAGAAACGCACACCTCGTTCGTGTTTTTCAATAATCTCCTTCTTCTCAGCGACTGTGATTTTATTTTGTGTCTTCTTGGGCTGAACACGAGCCTGTGGTGGGTTTTTTTCAGTCCCATCATAGTAAAATTATCAACAAAAAGCTCCAAGTAGGCGATCGACGTGTGCATTCAATGAGAGGGGGTGAGCAAAGTAGCGCCGGCTGGAGCGCTGTTCGGACATATGCTTCCGCCGAAGATCACTCCGCCAGCCGTGGTGGCTGTGTATTATGAAAATAGTGCTTATTATAAGGTTTAATTTTCAAAAATTAGAGGTTCTTAAGACGAAAAGTTTGTAAGATAAGGTGTTTGTAAGTTGAGGTCTCACTGTATCTCCATTTCGAGAATAGTCGACATCAAAGCGAATGAAAGGAACAGATTTTGATGCAAAAATGCGCGAAAAAAAAATCCAATACCAGATTAAACGACGGATTCATTCAAACAATTTAAAATGAATTGAATAACTTATCATGTGGTTCCAAAAGTTAATAACAACAAGAAGTATATGAAATAAAGGCAGGTCAAACGTATATAGCATATGAACTCATTCGCTGCCATTCCCAAATTTATTTGGGAATTGAAAAGTGTGACTTGAAGCAGCATTCCCAAATTTGTTGGGGTTTTGGTTTTTCTTGGGTGTGCCGATAAAGCACTGGTCAGACATCTGGCAATTTTTTTCCCTTCCACGAGGGGGCAGCATTTGCCTTTTGTTCATTTTAGTGCTTTGTTACAGTTTTAGCTGTACTGTATTTATTGTATTTTGTACAGCCACTCCCATTTCAAGCTCAGATAACTACTGACCCATATAACTTAGGATTTAACTCTTTTTGTCTGAAGAAAGAAGAGAACTAATGTTTCCTACGCTGAATTGAATGTTTATATAGTCCTAAAACTCAATATTCTGTGGGTCCTAGAATTCGAGTGACAAAAAAAAAACCCTGGCACTGGAGTGGACACATTTTTGCACATCGGCTGGCAGTGAATGAGTTAAATATTTTTCATATTGGCAACATTAGGGTTCGTTTGCCTCATTTTGAAACATAGAGTGTCAACTTTTGATTTTTGGAGTTCTTGGAACCGTTCAATAGAAGTTCACAGAATTCGAGTATGTGTTTGTTTAGGTTTAGTCATTCAGACGCAAACGACATCTGTGATCAACTAATATCAATTTGTTGTGCTGATTCAGGAATCACAGCATTGAACCAGCCTAAAACATAACCAGAGTGGGGGAAAAAACTCATTTAGAAAAATGCTTCCGATCTCAACCCCCTCCGACGTGTTGCGGTTTGCAGGAATTGTTGCGTATGTATTCAATCTGACGCCGATGGCCATTGGTGACCTCGGTGACTAAGTAGTGTGTGCAAGACGAACAAAAACCTAAACAAACACAGACGCCCTGCGGCTGAACTGGTGTTTACCACAAAGACAGCCGTGTCTAACACTTTGTATGACACACAACGGACACTACACTGACCGATATGTAATAAAAAAAATGAAAATAGAACCATGAGTAAGCTTTAAGTCACATCCCTTGTCCGACCGTAGAATGAAATTTGCGGATGATTCCACATGACGTCTTTGCAATGTTGTTGATTTGTATCCGCACATTCAATTATTGATTTACTGGTTGATAGAAATTAAATGCTTTGGGATTTTATTTCCAAAACAGCAAAATAAAAATGCAAAGCAACAGATTGCAGTTATTTGGAATCTCAAGTTAGGATGAACCTAGTTTGGGTAAACTTTGGTTATTTTATTTGATGTTTTACATGGCAGGAGGAAGAGCAGCTTAACAGCATCACCTCCGCCTTTCCCCTATGAGTCTCTTTTTTTTGTTTTAATTGCCCTTTGCGAGGAAAGAGACTTTGTTTGCTTTGGATGTGTCTCTGTTTTCTATCTTCGACAGCAAAGTGGTATTCCGCTGGCTCATAATCTCCCTTTCGGCCCAGATAACGTTCTAAAATCTACTTCGGCATCATGTTTCTTCTTGCCAAATATATCAAGACTTTTTTCCCCCATATGGCGCTCCAAAATATTGGAACACTTGACGGTGCCAAACATTGTTAAAGTGAATGCGCAATGTTACTTGTTTATGCCAGCCTTTGATTGAAAAGCGGTTCATCAGACCATTGCAAACATCTGTCTTTGTCTCAAAACATAAAAGTTTATTTTGGGTGTAAAAATGATTGCCATCGGACGGAATTGATTACACTTGATTTTCCAATGACAAGTAGGGAGCAGAATAACGCTTTTTCGGAGTTGTACTAACGGGCGATTGCGCCTCAGTTTCCCGATAGTTTACATCATGTCGGTCTTCCTTAGACAACAAACTTGAACTGAATCAACGGGTGTTTCTTGGGGAGTCAATGAATTGACCACGATCATACTTCTTAACGATTGCTTACCCATTTCTGATATTTTCAACAAGTAAACTGTTTGTCCTGTCTGATGACAAACGGGTTCTGTATAACTCGTCTAGACAGGTTGACAAAATGAGGCTCTGACAATCGCTGTAAATAAAAAAAGAGACCGGATGTCTGTTTGGAAAGGAAAAGGCCCCCCTTTGTCAACGCGTTATCCACAAGGGGGAGAACAGAAAGTGAAAGAGTCGATTCCAAGGCCAGTCAGATGACTGGATAGCTTCTGGAACTTGAGTTTAAGACAGCAAGGCAAAAAAAAACTGTAGCTAGTGTAATAGGATCCCCCAAAGATACAAAAAACACATTGTAATCCCTCATGTTCCAATCATGACAAAGAATTCAGTACAATACGCCGCCTAAATGTAAATCTGGCTGTTTATAAAATAATGTCAAACAAAGGTCGCAATTTCCGGTTCTTGAGGGCGACTATCCTGTATATTTTTTATGTTTCCCTCCTCCAACACACCTCAGTGAAATGATCAGATCATCACCAAGCCATGCAGAGACCTGATATCGATTCAGATTATTTGAAACAGGCAGTGCTGGAGGAGGGAGATGTCAAAAACATGCAGGCTAGCGGGCCCTTGAGCCCTACAGTTGGTGACCCTTGGCACAAAATCAGTCCTCCTTGGACAAGTCGCAGATTTTTTTTTTTCTTTGCTTGAGCTGTTCTCAACCAGTCAGCGTATACAACTTTAAAGTACATTGGCATAAAGTTCTAATGACCTTTAGTCTTTGGACCAATATGGTGATCACATTCAGGGAGAATACATAAACCCTATTTTGCAATTAAGTATACAGTACAGCAGGGGTGTCAAATTCTTTTTTTTTTTTTTACCGCGGGCCACATTGTAGTTATGGGTTCCTCTCGAGGGCTGTTATGAATTTTTCATCTCCTCCACATATTGCTTTCAGAACTCACAACAAATTAAAGAAATAACTACTTTTCAAATCTGAAGTCAAGAATATTGACTGTTATTGTGGTTTACATATGATAATTAGAATTTTTGGTTCAAACTTTAGTAAGCATCATGGCACATGACATGCTTGAATTGCTTTCGCGGGCCGAATAAAATGATGTAGTGGGCGAGATTTAGCCCCCGGGCCTTGGCTTTGGCACCTATGATATACAGTATTGCAGTTATTCTCTGCATGTATTTGTCAGGTGATTTTTAAGAGGATTGTCCAAGAGAATGACGGCAAGTTTGAGGGCAAGTGTACAGCTTTGCTGGTCTAACTGGAGCCTCTTACTATCCCAGAGTGGGCTGAGCGGATGTTCTCATCCCTCAGGAATAGTCTGGTATTGTTAGCGAGTGAAGGAGGCCCGACTATGGCAGCAAACAAAGGGAGACCCACATACACCCCCCCCCCCCACACACACACACCGGAATAAAAATATGCACTATGTCAACAAACCCTTCTATTGTGGGAGGATGTCAACGGCAGGGTGATGAACAGTTTGTGTAATTCTTGACAAGTTTATAGGTGAATTTATGCGTGAATTTCAGAGATAGCTTTTTTTTAATCAAATTTGTTCCGTTATGTACATTTTGTCAATCAAATGTGATTTTCATGTGATTGTGACACATTGACTAGATATGATATGTTAGTAGCTTTGTCCCAAAGTTGCATCTACTGTCCATACAGGTGTCTTACCTTGAGTATATTTTCATAAATAGTGTCCCTGAAGTCCAAAAGTGCTTTCTTGTCAAACTCTTGTCCGTTAATGATGCGCATCTGCTTGAGAAAAGTCGACTTTCCGCTTTCTCCGGCCCCAAGGAGTAATATTTTCACTAGCCGCCTCACTGCTCTCCTCTCCCGGGCGAGCATGGCGTCTATCTCCCGGCTCCTCCGACGAGCCTCCCGTTCCTGCGCGACGTCCCTTCCCCGGCTGTTCTCCTTGCTGCCGCCCGCCTCCCGGCTCGCCTCGGCCGGTAGCAGACAGCGGCTAAGAGTGCGGACCACTCCCGACATGTTTGCTTCAGAAGACGCTCAGCGGAACACAGTTCATCATAAGCTCCCCCGCTTCCACTTTTTAAGGCCTACATTTAATTCAAAACGGGTTTTGAGGGGGTGATAAATGGCTAATTTCCAAACTCAAAGCGACATGGAAACCCGCAGACAGGGCGAGTCTTGGTTGGGGTGCGCCATGAAAACTTATATCGAAATAAAGTCGAACGCGATTGAAACAAAAATAAACAAATCTGTCCAAAATTATGAGTTAAATCCAGTTACTTTCCGCCGATGTCGAATAAAAAGGCAGATTGTCTATAAAAAAAGAACGTCGTAACCTTCTGCTACACGGCGAGAGCGCTTCCACAAACTTTCCCAAAACAGCAGCCGACCAGCGGTGGTGTACTTGGGTCGCGACCGGCAGGGTTCCTCAAGGGGAGGGAGGGGCGTGATGGGACGGCCCAGTGGGTGCTTGGAAGGCCGTTACCGGTAGTCTCCACAGGGGGGCACTAGCACCTACCTATTTAGCCAGATTTTAACGTCGAATACTCGCGATCGGGGACCCGCTGAGTTTCCTTATTTTTTGTTGTTTTGTTTTCTTGGGGCAACGTGCGTTTTGGTTGGAAAATATCAGGGTTGGGAGAGAATCCATTTTTCATGTTTTTTTTCACATAGATTTCTATGGGCATCAATTCCATACAACTGTTCACCAATTGAAGGCCAGCACGGTTTCTTTTCTACATGATCAAATTTGAGAGACAATAATTTAGTTTTTTCCCCAAATGGATTGCAATGGGCATCAATTACATACAGATTTTCACTAATTGGAGGCTTGCACAGTCCCCTTTCTACATGAATAACTATAGCTTCTTCTGTACTCCATTAGACATACCAGACAAATGTGTCCGCAAGTTGCAACCTCGAGATAATTTTGGCCCGAGGGAAGAACTAATCGAGAAAACTTGAATATGAAGAATGGATGAGTAGATGGAGAAAGACTGTCCTAAAGTTCATAGTGTGCTTTTCCACTTTATGCAAACCATTTAAAGTTATGAAAAGATCCCTTCTTTGCTTTTTCACAGTAACACAATGTCGGATGTTTGCGAGTCCTTGGCAAGGACACAAGCATCCGAAGCATTCGTATTTAATATTGAATATTTTGATGTGCCATTCAGGGAAACGTGGATCTTAACAATAACACTGACTTCTTTATATATTCAATCAGCTGATGCCTCAGTTTAATTTTGACTACCGCTGTTTTCTATCATTTATATTTCAGCCCCCCAACTGAAAAGCCAATGAAGATTCTCTTACAAATGTGTAATCCCAACAAAAAGCATAAAAAAAGTAATAACATTAAAATCACAGTGAAACAACCTTGCTCTAGTTGCGGCCCGACTTAAATTCAGGATGGAAATGAAATAGATAGAAAAAGACACACACACTCACTACAGTCGGGTTACAAGGAGGACCTCAGCAACGTCTCCAATTAAATGTAAAAATGTCTCGCAAACACGAGGTTACTGGATTTTTTTTATGCTTTGGACGTTTATGTGTGATGTGTCCTCAGCCAAGGTCAATGTTGTTTTGTGTGCAAAGTTTTTCATTGTCAAACTCAAAAGTCTGCGCCACATACTTCCCCAGAGTGACGGCAATGTTTACACATTCATAACCTGTATACGACTGTGAAGAGTGTCAGGGATCCATTAAATGCACCACTATTATTAGAAAGAGAAAAATGTTTTTTTAAATACTACTACTAATAATAATAACAATAATCATAGTAGTAGTAGTAGTAGTAGTAGTAGTAGTGCCTATGATATATTGTATTCATACGTACATGAATACAAACATCTACACATATCATACATGTTAAGTTTCATGATTTGACCACAATACTCAATACTCACTTTATAAAGCAACTATTGACACAATGCAGACAGCTCATTTGTAAGGTGAAACAAAAGAAAACTAAATACATTTCAGTACTAATTCAATGTATAAATAAACAATGAAAGCATTTTTTTGTTTTATTTATTTCTAATTTACACTTTTGTAACACACATTATTTTAACACGCACTACAGAGTCGTGAGTACAAAAATCTCCCGATTTATTAATTTCTGAACCTTAACATGTATGACATATGTATGGAAAAGCATTAGGGCCAGGTTGAAAATATATTTATTTGAGATGGGTTATTATTCTGAGAAAAAAGTCACAAATTTGCTAGATTCAAACTCGCAAATTTGCGAGATTTAAAGTCACAAATTTGCTAGATTTAAACGTTTGAAAAAAAACTTTCAGAGTTCGAGATACATCATTTGGTCGTGCGTGTGCGTATTTATTTCCAGAGATGCACGGAAAACCTTTGTGCTTGGTGTGTTTGCAACAAGTTTCGAAGTTTTGAAGGAATATAATATTCGACGCCACTACGAGACTCATCACAGCAAAAAATATGACAGTTTGCAAGGACAACTGAGAAGAGAAATGATTAACGAATTGCTGGCGGGTCTGAGGAAACAGCAGTCAACTTTCATCCGGAGCCGAGAAGTCAGTGAAGCAGCGGTAAAAGCCAGCTACCTAATTGCTAGCGAAATAGCATTAGCATCAAAGCCGTATTTCGACGCTTCTTTACACTAAAACAAAAGAAAGATATTGATATTTTTGCTATTTTTAGCAGAGTATGGTAGAATTTTAATGGTCCGGCCCACTTGACCTCTCCCTAGGCCGTATGTGGCCCGCGATGCGAAACGAGTTTGACACCCCTGCTGTACAGTATTATTATGGACCAATCTCGCCAGGGTGTTTTTCCACTGTTTGGCCACAGATGGCGCTGTCGGCTAAAATTTGATTCGTTGTAACGTTGGTTGGTTTAAACCAGGGGTGTCATTTTTTGCCGCGGGCCACATTGTAGTTATGGTTTCCTCTCGAGGGCCGTTATGAATTTGGGGAACCCATTAGAATGTTTAAATCCCTTCAAATATTACATATAGAGCACACAGCAAATTAATGAATAACTCGTTTTCAAATCTGAAGTCAAGAATAATGACTTTTATTGTGGTTGACATCCAAAAATATGAAATTTTGGCTCAGATTTTAGCAATCATCATGGAATTTAACAAGTTTGATTTGCTTTCGCGGGCGGAAAAAAATGATGTGGCGGGCCGGATTTGGCCCGCGGGCCTTGACTTTGACACCTGTGGTTTAAACCGTCTCTACTGCCTCTTTTCCAAAATTCTTGGCGGGCAGTCAGATCACTAATAAATCAGGACGAGTGCCGAACCAAAGAACACCATGTTCTTTATGCGCGCAAACACACACACACACACACACACACACACACACACACACACACACACACACACACACACACACACACACACACACGCACACACACACACACACACACACACACACACACACACACACGCACGCACGCACACACACACACGCACACACACACGCACACACACGCACGCACGCACGCACACACACACACACACACACACACACACACACACGCACACACATGCACACACGCACACACACACACACGCACACACACACACACACACACACACACACACACACACACACACACACACACACACTCACACGCGAATATACGACTTCCACTCTTGCAAGGCGACGGCGTGAATGCCTCGGCTGTGTCGCCTTGCCGCGCGTGTGTTTGCATGAGTCATTTATATGCTAATGAACGTGGAAGGCCATGTCGAGTAGTGAGAGGGCTTATGGCAGAGTCGAAAAAGAAGGGAGGAGGAAGGACCGTCGCAGATGAGACCGCAGAACCTCAGAGACATGCATTTCTCCTGTAAAAAATGCCACCACAACACATCTTAAGGCTTCACTTGAACTTTGTTTATCCCGCTCCACCTCCTCTTGTTGCTTTTCTTGACTGCGTTTGTGATGAAATATTGTTTTTGTTTTGCTGCTATCTGACTGGAGGAATTTTAGCACCAAATAGACCCCCCCACACACACAAACAGACCAAAAGCTGTTTGAGTGACTGGCCCGGACGCCACTCAGCACTCTGTCCCTCTGATGTCCCTTCACAGAGGGACATCACACGGATCAGAGCCAGCGGGATGACTGGCAGCAGACATGTTTCTGTTATGCCTCACCTTTATTTGTTCACTCTGTGATGACCTTGACTCTTTAAAAACGTTTTTTTTTATATATGTGACAGACATTTAAAGAAAGCGAAGGATGACCGGTTGGCGTTCATCAACTTGGCTCTCCCAGCTGATAGATAAAAGTGTATCTCAATAAATGTAAATATATAACACTCAAAACATTTCAGGACAGTATTAAAACTATTTCATGCACCTTGTAATCCAATAACATAAGATGTCCACTGTTGTAACTGCTGAACCTGAAAGGCTTTAAAAAAAAGTAATATACAGTAAAGTCTCGTTATATCGATATTCAAGGGAGTCCGAAAAAATATCGATATAACCGGGATATATATATATATTCTCTATTCTCTATTCTCTAGTATTCTCTCCAGTATTCTCTCCAGTTGTACATGTACATATCTTGATAGAGGATATATTTTATTGCATGTTTATTTTTCACTACAAACAAATACAGGTTACTTATACAAGCCTTAAACATATTTATATAAACATTAAACACACTCATATAAGGCTTAAAAATACATTCCATACAAAATATAGCACTGAAGCAACTTACGAACAAATTCATCATACGAACAACCGTTCGGAACGTATCTCGTTTGTAAGTTGGCGAGCGTCCCTATTTTAAACCCCGTCCTACATCGGTAACGTACAAACCTGTTAACTAATTCACTGCCAGACGATAATAAGAATAATACATTTCATTCATAAGCGCCTTTCAAAACTCTCAAGGACATTTTACAGTCACAGGATATTTTTTTCTGCTGGTGAGCAGCGGCATCCACACGCGCTAGCGTTCACTCAACCCGGAAGGTACATAAAGTAAAAAAAAAAACAACTAAACTAAATAACAAATAATATTACTACACAAAGACACCGAGAGCCATTCACTCTTCAGCACTTTCTGTACCCTCTTTGTGACATGAAGCAGTTAACTCATTCACTGTCAGACAAGTGCAAAAATGTGTCTATTCAAGTGCCAGGGTTTTTGTCATTTTCACTCAAATTGCAGGACCCACAGAATATTGAGTTTTAGGACTACATCAACATTCTATTCAGCGTAAGAAACCTTAGACTCTCTTCTTTCATCAGAAAGAAAGGGTTAATTCCTAAGTTATATGGGTCTGGAGTTATCTGAGCTTGAAATGGGGGTGGATGTACAAAATACAATACATTGCATACATATTGATTCATATAGATCATGGGAGTGAAAAAAACCCGCCAGAGGTCTGACCAGTGCTTTATCGGAACCATGCTTTTCAATTCCCAAATAAATTTGGGAATGGCAGCGAATGAGTTAATGAGCTTAAATAAACTTTTCTGTTTTTTATTGACGCTAATTGACGCTTTTATTGACACATATAACAATTGTGTCAGTTGAGATTTAAAAAACTATTTTGTATCATTTTAACTGTAAATCCAAGCATGATGCCAAGCATCCTGTCATTGTTTCCTACCTGGTTTCTCTTTGGAATTTTTAGCTCTTTTTGAAACCGCATTTGGGCCGTATAAGATCTGTCGACAATGTACAGTATTGATGTGAGGGCTAAGACCTGATTGCCAGCAACTCCACAGCTTAACAGTAAAAAAAATGGGAGCGACAATAATAACTTAGCCTGGGGGTACAATCGACTGTGGGCTCTCAGGTGTGGATGCTGAGGTGGACCGTTTCAAAATGGGATATCAGTGGTGGCAATGTGGTGGCCAGAAGGCCCGTCGTGACCTCAGAGCCCTCGCCATGATTCAAAGTGTTTTCCGGCGATAACTCTAACGTTAGTAGTGGGTTTGGGGGAAGGGGGGGCATCCAAAGTGTGGGAGCTCACTTTTGGCCCATAATTGCTTTGAGTAATAGCTACTGCGATTTGGAAACAGTGTCTAGCAAAGAAACTCTGGCAATCTGTCATAAGGGGTGTGTTCGAAAAGTGCAACCGGAAAGTGAACATGAAAATAGTAGCCTCTTCCAGATTGTCTTTAAAAACAAGGGTCGTTGTTTCCACCTTTCTTTACTGGTT